>NC_056727.1:1143031698-1143139198 GCF_019279795.1 Protopterus annectens | reverse complement strand
GACGTCATATCCTCAGTCTTTTCTTGCCCCAGATGTCAGAAGACCCTGAAAAGATAAGCCAAAAACCAAAAACTCCCAACATACCTGCACCAAAATATATGTATATAAAACATACAAAATTAGCAGAATATAATCTCACCTACACAACCACCCCTAAACACAGAGGGGAAGGAGGGAGGGTAAATTGGACTGCAGCAATGTGGATCCTCGAACATCTACATTTATGGTAGGTACAAAACTGTACTATGTTCTTCATTCCACATTGCTGCAGTCCTAACTATTGGGTAGAATCCCAAAGCAGAGGTAAGGGAGGCTGGCAAATCATAAGGAAGCAGGAACTGACAACATGCCTTGCAAAATAGCTGTGGCAAAACCAGCCCTAGACTTAGAGTAGAGAGGAAGGTGATAATGCTTAGAGAAAGTATGCACTGAACTCCAAGTAGCTGCCTCCAAAATATCCTTAGTTGCCACCCCTCAGAAATGCTGTTGAAGTGGCAGTAGCCCTAGTGGAATGAGGCCTAATCCCAGCTGGAATCTCCTTGCCATGATGGGAATAACAAAATGTAATGCAACACCCAATCCATCTAGAAATAGTTTGTTTTGACACAGGCTTGCCCTGAGAACTCAAAGCAAAAGAAACAAACAACTGCTGAGACTGCCTAAAATCCTTAGTCCTGCTCAAATAATAACGCAATTGCCTGTGTACATCTAAAGTGTGCAAAATCTTTTCCCCTTTATTTTGGGGATCTGCATAAAAAGTAGGCAAATTAATAGTTTGGTTTAAAGCCACACTAGAAACCACCTTAGGCATAAAGGAAGGATTAGTACATAAAGATACTCTATCCTTATGAAAAATCAAAAAAGGCTCCACTGCCATAAGGGCCTGCAACTCGGAAACCCTTCTTGCAGAAGTAATGGCCAACAAAAAAGCAGTCTTCCATGACAAGTATTTCAATTCAGTAGTAGCCGCAGGCTCAAAAGGTTGTAGAGTAAGTTTCTCCAACACAAAATTGAGATCCCAAGCAGGAGTAGGAGCTCTACGTGGGGGTCTTATATTCTTTGCCCCTCTAAGAAATTGCTTGAACAAAGGATGCAAAAACAGCGGAGGGTCACAATCATAGTGAGCTGAAATTGCTGCAGCATGAATCTTAATGGAAGAGAAAGACAAACCTTTGTCCAATAACTCAGTAAGATATTGAAGAGCCACACTCAAATTTGGCTCAGAAATCTCCAAATTGTTTGCTGCACTCCAAAATAAAAATCTCTTCCATTTTTCTGCGTACACTTTCCTTGTACTAGGTCTCCTGGCTTCCATAATCACATTTAAAACTTGTTGAGGAAGTTGAGACCTGCTGTCTTTCAAAACAGAATATGCCAGGCTGTTAGATGAAGAGAGTGAAGCTTGACATTGAGCAGGTGACCGTCCCTCTGAGACAACAGGTGTGGAATCAAGGGTAAAGGCCATGGAGGCTTCTTTACCAGACTCCTCAGTAATGGGTACCAGTGCTGCCGAGGCCAATCTGGAGCTATCAAAATCATCCTTGGCTTGTCTTGTCTGACCTTTAGAAGCACCTTTGGAAGAAGAGGCAGAGGTGGAAACGCATACACATGAAGATTTTTCCAACTGAAAGAAAGAGCATCCACTTTCCAAGCTGTGTGATGAAACCTCTTTGTGCAAAACTTTGGCAGCTGGTGGTTTAGTGGAGAAGCGAACAGATCTATGTCTGGAGTTCCCCAGGACACTGTCAACTTTTGAAATATATGAAGATCCAGTTTCCACTCGTGGGGATCCATGATTTGTCTGCTTAACACATCTGCTAAGGAGTTCTGTGCTCCCGGCAGAAACCTTGCCTGAAGAGTTAGTTGCAAGCTGAGCGCAGTCTCCCATAAAATCATTGCTTGCCTGCACAATGGGTAAGAATGTGTTCCCCCTTGCTTGTTGATGTACCACATGACAGTTGTGTTGTCTGTTAGAATCAACACCTGCCCTGGAAGAAGTAACTCCTTGAAAGCCATTAATGCAAACTGGACTGCTAACATCTCCTTCATGTTGATATGTAGATGCTGTAGTCTGGCAGGCCACTTGTCTTGTATCCACTTTCCATTTAGATGAGCTCCCCAAGCAATGTCTGAGGCATCTGTCGTTAGAATCTGACTCGCCTCTGGCCGGGTCACAGAGAGTCCCTTGTTTAGGTGACATTCCTGAGCCCACCACAAAAATTCCTTTTGAATGCAAGGTATTATTTGAATGACAGTGTCCAAATCCTGGCAGCGCTGTGTCCATACATTTTTGAGATACCATTGTAGCTTCCTCATATGCAGTTTGGCATTGGGAAGCACCAGAATACAAGATGCCATGAACCCTAAGGCTTGAAGGACTGTCCTTGCAGTCAGCCCGGACTGAAGAGATAGTTGATGGAAGTAACTGGAAAGATTCTTTTGTTTGTCCGGGGTTAAAAAGGCCATCTGGGCTGCTGTATTCAGTCTCACACCCAGAAAGCACATGTCTTGAGAGGGTACTAGACTGGACTTTATTTCGTTCACAGAATACCCTAGGCATCTTAGCACTGCTATGACATATTCCAAATGCTGTAGAAGGTCTTCCTTTTCTTGAGCCAGAATCAGGCAATCGTCCAAGTAAGGATAGATTTGAATTCCTTTTAGCCTGAAGTAAGCTATCACTGGAGCCAGAACCTTTGTGAATACTCTGGGCGCAGTAGATAAGCCAAAGGGCAATGCAGAGAACTGATAATGAGAATTTCCAGCTCGAAAACGCAGATACTTTCTGCAACTTAGTCTTATAGGCACATGAAGGTAAGCTTCCTTGAGATCTAAAGTTACCATCCAGTGATCTTTGCCCAGCAGAGGTAAAAGCTGTTGTAACGTCAACATTTTGAACTTGGGAATGTCCAGATAAGTGTTGAGGATAGATAAATCCAAAATTGGTCTCCACGTGTTCCCCTTCTTCGGTACTAGGAACAGGCGAGAATAAAAACCTAGGCCCCTTTCTGGCACAGGAACCGGCTGAATGGCCCCTATTTGGAGTAACAGAGAAATTTGCTTGTGAGCCTCTTGTCTTTGTAGAGGAGGAATGTCTGGCATGCCTTTGAAAGGAGGCAAGGTATGGAAATAAAACCTGTAACCGTGGTGAATGATATCCAGAACCCATCTGTCTTGGGTAATTAAATCCCAATTTTCTTTGAAAAGAGACAGTCTTCCTCCCAACGGTGCTGCCAGGCGAGAATGAACTGGCAGCTGAAAAGGCAGGTCATTGGGTCTGCTTACGAAAGGACTGACCCCTGCCCTCACCAGAAGTCTGAGCAGGGGAACTTCCTGTCCTAGGCCTAAAAGAACCCTGAGCTCTGCCCCTACCACGTCTAGACCTACCCCTAGACTGGGAATCATAAGCAGGGTAAGTCCATCCCTTAGCAGGCCAATTTCTACTAAACTTCGGAGGCTGCACCTGCAAAAAATCTTTAACAGTTTGCATAGACTTAGTCTTGTCCTCCATTTTCTTCAAAACTGCTTCTACAGGCGAACCAAACAACACATCAGACTGCAAAGGAGCATCCAAAATCCGTGTCTTAACATGCTCAGCTAAATTCTGATCTCTCAACCAGGCGTGCCTACGAAGAACAGAACCAGTGGCAGCCACCCTGGAGGAGGCCTGCACAGCATCAAAACCACATTGCAAGGAATGTTTACCCACCTGTTCAGACACATGAACTAAATCCTGCAACTCTTTACACTCAATACCTTCCGCCAGAGCATCCACCTTAGATTTCAACTGTGAAAGAAGATAATTCTGATATTTTAACATGTGAAACTGACAATTCAACGCCCTCATGGCTAAAGTGGAAGAAGTATACACTTTCTTTCCCCATCTATCCAAAGCCCTTGCCTCTTTATCAGGAGGGACAGGATTTTTAACAACTGAGGCCTTCACACCTTTAGGCCCCTGAGAGACAGTTTCGGGTCTGCCCTAGGACTCTTAAAAGATACTTATGAGCTTCAGGCACCCTATAATACCTATCCGGTTTAACTGGGGCAGGAGGCAAAGAATCAGGATTCAAGGAAGCCTCTGCAAAACATCTTCCTCCACATTCAAAACTGGTGGTATAGCCAAACGCCTATGCTGGGCTTAAAACAAGAATTCCCTCAGCCTTTTCCTGGAATCAGAGAAATCTTGACCTTCCCATTTAAAATGCTCCCTCATGGAATGCAGAGTCTCTGAAAATGAAAAATCCTCAGGAGGAGAAGCTGAAGGAGTAGAATCATCCACATCAGAATCAGAATAAGGAGGGTACTCCTGCAAGTCTTCAGCCGAAGACTCAGAAGCCTCCGAGCATTGCTCAAAACTCTCAAACTCAGGTTCCACCCTAGGCCTCTTATCAGGAGGGGGCATAGAACCCCGTATCATAGTAATCAAATCCTCTGCCATTTTAAGCATATGTTTCTTAGGCAAAGACCCCGAAGCACTAGCACTAGGAGAAACCCCCACTGAAGCAAAACTTGGCCTGCCCCTCAAAGAAGCCTTGGACACAGAAGGGGAGGCTCTAACCACCTTAGGAAGAGAGGGAAGAACAGCCACCTGAGAAGCCCCCTCAGCCTGGCCTACTTCCTGAGAGGATACATCCTGTAACAGTAGAGTCTCTCCCTGAGACTCCAAAGAAACACCTGGCAAAACCTCCGGCTCCACTGAGCCCTCTAAAGAACCGACGTCTGGGACTGTCGGTTCTTCCACTCTAGGCTTTGCTGTTTTGTCCTTGCATTTTTTAGCCGAAGCCGGTGTCGGAGCATCCGACGGCATATTATAATTACAACGCTTCCCAAACACTAACCTGGCACAGTCTAACCTTCTCTTAATAGTGCGTTTGTTAAATCTAGCACAAGAGCGGCATCCAACAACGTCGTGCTCAGGCCCTAAACAAGGTATACACAAAGTATGGTAATCCCTATGAGGTATCTGTTTCCCACAAGAAATACAGTTATTCACTTTTTCTGACATCCGGTTAAATACTGAGGCAAGAAAAAACCAAAATATTCCCCAACGGGGTACTTAGCCAACTTTGATTCGGTCTGAAACTCTGGCTTCAGAAACTTTCAGAACGCCAACCTGCACTCGCAAAATTGCTTCTGCATCGGACCATGTGGCAAAAAAGACTGAGGATATGACGTCGGTCATGCGCATTAGTACCCTGACGTACTGACATCAGTCTAATGCGCCCTGACCGACGTCAGCCATATACTTTGGTATTCGGGCCGACTGGACAGCGGACTACCCCCAATAGTTAGGACTGCAGCAATGTGGAATGAAGAACATCTGTTTTTTGGATGTATGTGTCACTAGAAGCAGGGATGGTACTTTCTCTAATAAGCTACATAGAAAAGAGTGTATTAGAAACAATATTTTACACAGGGGGACTATGCATTCATCCTATGTTTACTGCAATATAATGCGTGGGCAAGGTATGAAAATATCTAGATTGAATTGTAGGGACTTTTTTTTTTCAAATAAAATTTTTATTCTTTTTTTACAATGCATACAAAGTAGATAGAATCTAACATTTGAATAAATCCCTAATAAATACATGTATGCTTTAAAAACAAAACAGTATAAAACTCCAACCTGTAAATCTACTCACTATATACATTATTTACAAGCAGTGCTACTAAAACAAGTATAGAATTAAAAAGAAGAACAAAATATTGATCCATCAATATCTTTTCTGTACTAGGATATATACTCCTGTTCAAAATGCAAAGAAAACAAAAGGATACAGCTTGGATTGCTTGGGCCCAGTTCAAACCAATACCAGAAATCTTGTTGCACTATTTCTACCACTTGACTATTCACCTAGAATGTGGACAAAGAGAAGTTTCCAGAATTTCTGATAATAGGCTCTTTTATTTGTATTTCTTATAATGAATTTTTGAGAGGATATATATTTAGTTACCATATTGCTGAATTCATTCCAAGAGAATTTGGTGCAATCTAACCAGGTTTTGATTATAGATACTTTGATTAATGAACATAGAGTAATTAGAACATGGTAATTCAATTTGGAGAACTTAGGTTCGGTAATATGGAGAATAGCTAGTTCCCAAGACAGGGTTGAGTTTTGATACCCCATTTTTTCTAAACCTACTTTAAGAGAGTATCAAAGTTTATGAGAATATTTGCAGAACCATAGGACATGTAGGAGTTCTGCATGAGGAAACGAGCAACATGAGCAGGATGGGGAGGTTTTAGGATCAAACTTGTTCAAGATAGAAGGAGTATAGTAAGTATTATTATTGATCATTAGCTGCATGTATATAAACTTTTTGAATGGAGACAATTTGATAGTAGGCTCAATTGCTTTGAGTTTCTTTTTTTTGAAATATCACTTCCTTGTTTGTCTCAGTATTTAGAAAATAAGTATAGGGGTTGATATTTAATCAGATTAACCAGTTTGCAGGAAATAGAAAGCATTTTTTTCTTTCTAGATAGGCCTCCAACAATTTCTATACCTCTACTTAAGTCTTTCTCATTTATATGTGTGTCTTCGGTTAGAGTTGCTACAATCTCCCTAATCTGACATAGAATAATAGTATATTTATTGTTTACATTCAGTGCTAATCGAAGATCCTGTCATGTTTTAATTCTATTTTTATATATATCCCAAACTGTGCAATCTTTGATTAATAGATAATCTATGAGATTTAACAATTTGTTGTTCATTTTAATATCCGGGTTCAAATGAATAGGCTGAAGAAGGTAAAAGGCCTCGTCTAGTTTTAGTGATTTTATCAGTTCTTGAAATACTTTTATTTTGTGCTTTAAAGTATTTATGATCTTAGTATTTCTAAGGTTTGTTGCTGTTATGAAGGGGAGAGCTTTAGGGTTTATATTATTTTTGGATACATGATGATGCCAAATTTTTACCCAGGAAGGAGCCCAAGCATCTTTATCTGGGCAGAAGTTTGAAATTAAGGTAATTCTACTCACACATATGATCTTGTAATAAAGCTAGAAGTCTGGTAGGCTTAATCTCCCTTTTTCTTTAGGATATATCAGTTTTAGATAGCTTATTCTAACCAATTTGGGGTATCAAATGAATTTGGCAAGTTCTTGGTTGATTTTGTGGAAGAAGTTATTTGGAATAATGGAATTAACTGCGTTGAGGTGATATATGAGCTTTGGTAGGATATTCATCTTAATGATTGCTGTTTTGGACATCATGGAAAGTTTCAATTGTTGCCATCTGTGTAGGTCTTGAGTGATAGTAGTCCATGCTTTAAGCACATTATTCAGCAATATGGATGAGTGGGTGTGTTTGTAAGATATCCCTCGATATTTGAAGGAATATACAATATTGTAATGGGAATCCGGGAAATGATATTCCTTATGATTTATGGGATTAATAGGAAAATTATGGGATTTGTTCTGGTTGACTTTGTAGTCAGATACTCTTGAGTATTTATTTATAGAAGAAACTATTTTCCCTAAATCTGTGTTTGGGCATTCAAAGTAGATGTTTAAATTATATGCAAATATAATTTGTATATATACAGGTTCAGCACAAACTTCTCCCCCACTTCCCCACCAAAAGGGCAAATATCTATCCCAGCAGAGAGCTGCCCCCCTGACATCTCAGATGCTCAGGTAAGAACCGCCCCCTCCAAAGAAAAAAACACAGCATCAATGGGAGCAGACGATGTCCCGGGCTGCGTCCTACATGAACTCCAAGAAGAACTAAACCCAAACATAAAACTACTGTTCAATCTCAGCCTTACTACAGGATATGTACCCAAAGAGTGGCGTACAGCAACAGTGGTCCCTCTCCACAAAGGTGGTGCCTCAATGGATCCTGGAAACTATCGCCCCATAAGCCTGACTAGCTTGGTCTGCAAAGCTATGGAAAGGATCATCATGGACTTCATAAATAAAGATATTGGGGACCTACAGACACTGGATCCTACCCAGTTCGGCTTTGTTAAGGGCAGATCCTGCCTCTTAAACCTGGTCGATTTCTTTGAAACAGTCACCAAGGCCATTGATGAGGGGAAGGTGGTCCACACAGCCTACCTGGACCTCGCAAAAGCCTGAGATACAATACCCCACTCGAGCATTATAGATAAGCTCACCAGCTTAAATATAAACCCCTATGTCACTAGATGGGTTGCAAACTGGATCAAGGACAGAACCCACATGGTTAGAATTTCTGGAGCCATGTCAGACTCCAAACCAGTTACAAGTGGCATCCCACAAGGCTCAGTCCTGGGACCTCTCTTGTTCGGTATATATTTCTCAGAGGTACAGGCCAACATGGAAGGACTGTGGCTGACCAAGTTCGCAGCTGACTGCAAACTGGGCACCATAATCGACTCTCCAGCCGACACAAGCATCCTACAAAAGAGCCTCATAGAAACAGACAACTGGTGCCAGAGCCATGGCCTCAAGCTAAACGCCAAAAAGTGTATAGTCATCCCCTTCGGCAAAAGCAAAGTGCCCACAAATTACCACATAGATGGTAATCCATTAAGTACAGAAGAAGTAACTAGGGACCTGGGGACCCAAGTTGATAGCAATCTCTCATTCGACAACCACGTGGCCAAAGTGGTTAAAAAAACATTTTATGTAGCCCACCTAATCATGAAGGGATTCACATCTAGATCAGGGGAGGTCATCGTGCCTCTTTACTCATCCCTCATCAGGCCCATAATTGAGTACAATGCCCCTTTTGGGATGTACCTTACCAGACACCTGCAGCAACTGGAAAGACCTCAAAAGTACCCCACCAAGAGATTCAAAGGGCTCAAACAGATGCCATATGCTGCCCGGTTAAAGAAACTCCAGCTCTACTCAGTGGCATACCGCCTGCTCAGAGGCGATCTGTGCCTGACGTATAAAGCCATGTCCAACCCAGAATTAATGGACATGCTGCACCTCAGAAAATCCAAATCCCATCGAGCTACGTGCTCGAGAGACTTTAACCTCAGCACTGAAATAAATAGGACATGCTGGAGGGACAGATTCATAACCCAAAGGCTCCCTTCACTCTGGAATAAAATCCCAGTCCAGGTTAGGCAGAGTCCCTCATTGACTCTCTTCAAGAGGAATCTTGATGAGTGGATGGGAGATTGTAGATTTACTCTGGGTATCACTTCTGTGTTACTGTTAGACAGAGGCACAGTATACTAACCTCAAAAAAGGGCATAGCAAAATTCATTTAAAATGGGTGGCGAAAGCCAAACACACTCTGGCTAGGCTTGTAAATGCCCTGGGGCAGATAGCCTAGTATGAACCTATGAACCTATGAACCTAAATGCAGATAGAGTTATTCCAGTATTTAAGATTCTAGGGATTGAATGAAAGGTTCTTTGCAAGATATAGAGAAAAAAGGCTCTATGTATAGATTAAATAGATGAGGGGAGAGTGAGCAACCTTGTCTTGTTCCAGTAGATATTTGTATGGGATTTGAAAAATTTTGTTGATGCAAAGATAAGTATATGAATTGTTATATAAAATTTTTATCTGATTAATAAATTCTTTGGGAATGTTAAAGTGGCATAGGGTTAAAAATAAGAAGCTCCAGTTAACTCTGTCAAATGCTTTACAAGCATCCAGAATCAGTGCATACCTCGGGTTTCTGTCATTTTTAGTTAATTGAATCATAGCATCTAAAGTTAGTGTATTTTCCCATGTGTGTCTATTACACATGAAACCAGATTGTTCTGAGGATAATAAGAAAGGCATTACATTTTTGAGCCTCTTTGCTAAAAGTGAGGATAGGATTTTAATATCCACATTTATCAGAGGTATTGGCCTGTAGTTATGCAGATTTGATTTATCTAGGTTGTTTTTTGGGATAAATATTGTTTTGGAATTGTTTAAATAAAGGTCAGTTATACCATTTACTTTAATGCGGTTGCAAATTTTTAAGAGGATGGATGGCAATTTTTAGTTGAATGATTTATAAAAATCTGGTGTATATTCATCTGGACCCAGGGCTTTGCCTAATTTCAGTTTTCCAATGACATCTGATATGTCCTGGTGAGTGAGCGGGGGAATGAGAAGGGCCACCTGATTATCAGTTAATTTAGGAAATGTAAGATTCTTTAAGAATGCCTCAGTCTCAAAATTAGGAGTTTGTTGGATATTCATCCCATAGATTTCTGTATATAGTTGTTGAAATAGTTCTATAATTTATAGATCTAACTTGTACAGTTTGTCTTGGTAATGGAGTAAGGTTATCCTAGAAGCTTCATGTTTATTTTCAGTTATTCTCGCTGTAGCTCTAGATGGCACTTGTGCCCACTCAGAGTACCTCACTATGGATCTTAGGTATTGCAATGAGAATTTATATTGATGTAGTTCAAATAGTTCTTTTTGCTAATTAATTTCTCTAAGTCAGGACTTGGGTTCATCTGGTATTTCTTGTCTAGTTCATTTAGTGCCAAGACTAACCTGCTTTCTTTTTCTTTCTCTATTTTTTTAAAATAAGAAGATTTTTGAATTAGTACCCCACTTAGCTTTGCATTATAAGCAGACCACTGGATATCATATGGGATGCCCATGATCTCTAGACTGTCCTCGAACTCCATTAAGCTGTCTAGTATTTCTTGGACCACTTCTGTTTTGAATAGTAGGTTATTGTTTAGGGACCAGTTACAGCTATCAATTGTGTTTGATGAATTTGCTAGAGGGATTACTTTCAATGTGATTTTTGAATGATCTGACAAGAACCTGGGCTCAGTAGAATATTTTAACCCCCCTCACATCAGTGATTCTGAAATTAAAAAGAAATTCAGCCTTGACCTGGTGTTATGACATTTGGAGTAGTATGTATATATATATATATATATATATATATATATATATATATATATATATATATATAACTTTTTTGGAGTTCGTCCTCAAAGGAAATAGGATCAATGAGATTTAGGTACAACATGAGTTCAGCTAAAGTGAGCGATGCTTGAAAGTTATGTGAATTTGAATTACTTGTGTGATCCAATACTGGGTCTATAACTGTATTCCAGTCTTTTCCTAATATATGATAGTGATCTGAGAACTTACACAGGAGATTATAGAGTTCTAAAATGAAGCGTTGCTGCCTTAGGCATGAGGCATTTATATTTACAAAGAGGATAGGCTTTTAAAATGTGGGGCTTAGGGCCATGAAATAACACCATCTACCATTTATATCAGATTTATGAAAAATTAGGTATTGATTCAGACGTCTGAGAAACTGTACTACTACAGGCTGCATAAACTGGAGTATTTCTGTTTAGGATTTACACATATGTACAAATGTTAGTTACTGCAACTTCATTGAAGTAACCCTTTGCAGGCATCACTGCCCTGTGTCTGAATGCAAGTAGGCTCGACATTGAAGAATTAATTATTATGGTGCTGCTTACTGTGATGGATCCAAAGTCTTCTTAAGACACTAAGGTCTTGCTGGCTGGATTCTGCTGAAATCAAAGTCTAGTTATCACAGTCTGTTGCCCAAAGAAACTTGTAGAATATACACTGATGCAGCACCAAACCATCACTTATACACTGATGCAGTAATCAATAAATACATTTTTATAACAAACCACATGTACTACTGTTGCAGCTTTAGTTACACTGTACCACTTTACTTCTCGATCAACATAGTAGAAGATAACTTTCCTGTACAAAATACTTCTAACAATTTCATTTGCTATAATCTCTTTATAGTGGCTTTATATCCTGTTTTTCTCCTTGGTATTCTATTTTGGTCTTTGTATGAAAACATCTGTTTGCTGGTGTTTTTGCAGAAAAATATGTTTTCATCCTGTAGAGAAACAATGCTGATCTTGTGCAAATACTGACTTAATGAAAGCATATCCATTCAAACTTCTTTGCTTAACAGTGTCATATAATAGAAACATGTACAGATTGTTTTCCTGTTGTCCATTCTTTAAAGAAGCAGGTTAGCTTTCTTGCTGACAATATGAAATGCATACATCCTGTTTTTTTACATTTTTGCTAAGTCTAAGAGCTCAGCTTTCTTGCTGACAGTGTGAAATGCATACATTCTTACAATTCTGTAGAAAACATGTCCATTAAGCAACTTCCTTATTTTTCAAGCCACAGTCATTTAGTATGGATGCTAATCACGTATTACTAAACTCTATTCCTACATTTAAGCAAGCTTTATTTTATACCTTATTTATGTTGCATATTTGTACTTTTAACCTTAATACCTTGTTGAGCATATTATTACAGTTTATACTCTATTATTGGCTCCTGGAATTATTTTTTTGTTATAATTGCCACTCCTTTAGAATTAGAGCTGTCTCCAGATGCAATAATGGATTTTACCCATTTCCTGTTTTTATTACCCCTCCATTCTTCCTTTAGCATATGAGTTTCTTGTAATAAACAAATATTTGCCTGTGATTTAAATAATAAGTGCATCAGCAATTTTTTCTTACTCTTATCATGCAATCCTCTCACACGCCACGAATCTATCATCCACATTCTTCAGTCTTGCACTGTAATACAAGTGTCCTTAGTTTTTCTGTAATATGTTTACTGTGTTGGTCCAACATTCCTTTTTTATGAATGTGATGGAATCTTTTCTCATATTAGTAGCACTTAACTCTTTCAAAGCTAACCCTGTGCCTGACCACCTAACCTCTCTCTCTCTTTGAAAGAGTTTGAAGAAGAAAGGTTACAAAGTGAATTGACGTTATAGAATGTTTTCCCAAGGCATGAAGGTAACCTGAGAATCTAATGTTAATTAACAGTATAAACCCAAAAATAAATCTTCAACTAATATACAATACTATAATTACCCCAAGATTAGTCATCCTTACCCCTACTTAGGATATCCACATTACTCCAAGCTGAAGGAGATGCCAAAAGTAGTTAGAGGATGAAATAGGTGTAACTTTCTCTTATGATAATAATTGCAAAGATGAAAGAGCTGAGATTAGTAATTCTTATTATTGGGAACAGCTACTGTTGCAGAGAGTTAATAGGAATATAGCCCTAATATCATGTAATACTCAGGTTCAGAGCTTAACTTTCGAAATGAGATCATAAAAAGTTCAAGAATTAAGGATTTCTTCATTATCTTATATAGACTTCTTAGGTTTGCAAAAATCTAACTCAAAGCAATAAAAGAGTATAAAATACTACATGACTTAATTTCTCTGCCATAACTTTGGTTACATCCAGGTGAAATTTTCATAAGACTCAAAACATCCTGCACAACCACTACCGAATGCAATTTGACAGTATAGTGACAATATAATATTTTAGTAAGCTAGCAAAGTTTTATATAATCACACTATGGTAAAATAAAAATATATGCGCCCAAAGCTCATACCACTATGTTCTAGTTTTTCTTATCCTAACTATAGTGATTATAAGCATAGATACACAATTTGACAGGGTAGAGGAATATCACCTCGTTAATAGTCCAGTGATCATCTTGTATGCTTATTCCTCTCTACGAAATGAAATATATATTTGAAAGAGAAAAGGAAAAAAAATATTCTTCATACAACATTAATGGAAAAGACTGCTGTAGTTTGCTAAAGAACAAAACTCAACACTGAATCCATGAAACACTCTATGTGAAGTATACAACCTTTAAGTTCCAACAGTATTTATAACTCCCGCTTTCCTTCATATCTGAACACTGAAATCAACAGAGAATCACATTTCAGTTAAATGAAAGCTATGAACAAGTTAATTTTGTGTAGGTGATCTCTCCAAAGGCGATAATACTTCCTTGCTCATGAATACAAGGTTAATTTAATGTTTAGATAGAGAGTTCATATTTTAGTGATCACTATCTATACATAAGGATATTTACCTATACATGAACCATTGTGTAGTGTTAATTAACTTAAGGAGCCCTTTATTTTCTGGTGTGGAGTTTAATAATATGATACATACAAAGCTTAAGTTTTCAGACATCCAACCCAGATCAAGGATATGATAAATCCCTATAAATACGGGGGGAGTAAGAAACCATTATTCTCCTCACACCCAGCAGATCCGAAGATCCACTGACTATATGACATATCTGCATTAGCTCCATTCTTTAGCAGTGTGTGAACTTTTCCTTAAAAGTAATGTTAAACAGGGCAACCTACACAAAAGTCAAATAAAGCATTCTTACAATGCAATCTGTTGAACTAAAGTTATAGTTGCTTCAAAACATATTCTGTGTCAAAGAACAGCTGACTTTTTAAAATCTAGGAGAGTTTTGCTTCATTATATACAAGTCAGCCCAGGCAATTTAACATCAAATAGCAATTATCCTGCTCGATTAGACTGAACACTAAAACACGCAGCCCTCTTAGTACAGCCCTTTTAAGCAGTTTAAGCAGTACTGTCGTGCAGGGGCTTAGTCTTTGGCAGTTATTACGAGAGAAGATATCACACATCTGTATAGAGAAAGCACACTGGATATGAACTATTTACCTTTACTCCTTAATTCTGATGACTGAATATTTACATGTAGATTCATTTCTTTTTTTTCTTTTCTTTTCTTTTCCTCTTTGTTATCCTTTCCATTATTTTCCTTTTAATTCCTTGGGCCACGTTCGCATTGCAGGAACTTAGAAGGGTAACAGTTGGAGGTGTAGCAGGAAGTTGTTACATTTATTGACTCCCACTACTCAATGAATTCTGAGCCATTCATTCCTATCTAACCTCGCCCAGCTTGTGGGTGAACTTCCAGTTATTTACATACAGTTTTATCCTGAACCAAGGAATTTGCAGCAACATAAAGAAGAAACAGCACCAAATACCTCTAATACCTGGACTATTTGCAGATTCTTAAGGCTTGTGGACACCTCACAATTCTGGTGCTTTACCAAAACAATTAATAAATGCTGCTTTCACCTCTTTAGGTGAGTTGACTGCGCATTTAATATCATTATTGTAGAAAATTAGGGTGTTTGGGTAGGGTATTTGAAATTTGACTCTGCATTTGATTAAATTGGCACAGTATGGTGATAGTTTTTGGTGCCTTTCTTTAATTACTAATGGAAGGTCCTGAGATAGAGTAATCTTGTGGCCATTCCGGGATATTTGTTTCTGATTTTTAGCAGCAGACAGTATTCTTTGTACATCCTGAAAGTTCAGGAGCTTTACACAGATTTGCCTTGGGAGCTCAGAGTCTTATTTTTCATGTAATGCAGGGTGGGGCCTTTCAATTGCTATCTCACTCATGTTTTCTCTGGAGTGTAGTAAAGTTTCAAACATTTGTTTGGCCACTTTTAATAATTGCTTATGTTAATATTTCTCTGGTAAGCCCCTTATCAGAATATTGTTCCGCCAGCTCCTCACTTCCAAATCAATACGACTCTGTTAAATTTCAGATAATGCAGTATTTTTGGCACTAAGCTCTTCTTTTATTATTCTCAGCTGGTATTCATTAGCTTTCATTTTTTCTTCAATATGGTTCATGCGCTCAGCAATTTGGTTGACTGCATTGCCAAACCTCGAAAGTTGCTCAGAGAAAGCTTGTACAGCTGTTTGGAGTGGCAAGAGGGCTTGTTTAAGTTCATCCATGTGTATATTAGTTTTGGGTTTTTGCTTTGTGCTGGATTTAGATGATTCTTGCTGCTGTTTGGTTAGCTTCTGTATTTTTGAAATAATTTCCTTTATGGGAGAAGCAGTTGCTGATAGCTTCATTTTGTTAGTCTGGGCCTGGAAATTATATGTGGTGAAGGGTCCCTTGAGTGAAGAGAGGTGGAATTTAGCAATTTTTACATAGATAATGCAGTGGAACTCCCTTTTTTAGATCAGAATTGTTTATAGGTTGTAGTTGTTTTCAGAATTATTGACTCATAGTTGCAGTTGTTTGGCTTTAGACGCGATTTTGATTATTTAAGTTAGAAGCTCCGAGGGGAGGGTGCTCACTGGACATCCACCATCTTGGAATCCTCAAATTGTAGAGACTTAAGAGTTCAAGGAAGCCCTCAGTAGTTTTCAAATCAAACTTCAAAGCAGAGGTTATCTAAAGCAAGAAATTGACCAACATTTAGGTATGGAGAATTTTGACAGGCAGGGTAGTGCAAAGTCCTACTTTTCAGATAGCTTGGAAGCTTTAGCTAATTCATCTAAGGACAATGACATACATCGTGAAGGGATTTTTATCCCTTTTTCATCTAATGTAAAAGGTGTTGGTGATGTTTTTCATAAAAATTGGTCCATTCTTACTTCTGATGAGAACAACAGAGAGATAGTGGGCTCTGAACCTAAATTATTTTTAACAAATAAGAAATCATTAAAATGTATGCTCTAGTATAAACATGTAAAGGCTACTAAGAGCCCAGAGGTGCTATCTTTCAACCTCTTAGTGCAAGAAATCTGGACAAAGCCCTACAAAATGGAGAGACAAAGGCCCAAAAATAGGGACATAGTTTAAATGTTGCTCTTATAAACTTAGAAAGTTGCTAGAGTAACAGGGTTTGTTTTAACATACATTTTCTGTAGGATGTGAAGTCTGAAACTCATATGCATGGCATTATTTGGTGACTTCAGTCCTTAGAGCATCCCAGTGATTTGTCAAAAAAACACAAATTTTATGAGGTACAGACCAAAAATATGAGCCACACATCTGGATATTCTGTGGAAATCTGAACACTTGAGAGTTATGATAATAGGTACCTATGGCTGTGGCACATGCAATTTCCATTTTTATATAGACAACAGAGACTGTTTTGTGCCTTCAAGCACTGACAGAGAATACAATTTTAATCTTTGTGCTGAGTGTAACACTCAGAATATAGTGTGCATAGCTAGATACAGATTATGCTCATCCTTCTATATAGGTATGGCCAATCGCTCATTCAGAGAGCATATGCATGGCTAGGCATGTTTTAGCATTTGGAGTTGAACATACTTTTGTTGTTCATTGTTATACAAGTGTTAGCAGATGGTATATGTATGTGTGATTTCAGAAATAGAGCATAAATTAATGAAGTTAAATGGAAATTTCATTACAATCTGATAGGTTTGGACTGAATGAAGCGGTATCTCTGAAACCACATTTGAGATCATGTACATTCTCTAAGTGATTTGATTGGCTGTTCAGATTTTGCTTTTATGGGTTTACTTGATCTGATTGGTTAAACTACTTTGATTTATTTAAATTAACTCTAGTGCTGTATGTTTTAATTGTTTTAATGATCTCTTGATGTGAAAGCACTAATCTGAATTAAATGTTTATATTCCTTCAGTGGTGTTTGGGCTTTTTTCATATTTTGGATTTTCTGACTATTTGTTTTTGTGGCAAGAGCACTTTATATGGACTGGTTATTTTTACTGTGGAAGTTTCTCCAAGTAGCAACAATGAAGAGAGTATTCCCTAAGACAAATCTAACACAGAACCACCAGTTCTCAGGGAGGGACCCAGTCAGTGCAGGCAAAAACAAAAATGACCAACCAATGATCGGAATTGGTGTTTAATAATGCAGCAAACAGAATAGTTGAACAAAATAGTTAACTGCTTTCTATTATTACTATTAGTAACTTACTATTGGGACTTCATCAGAACTGATAAACCTGAATTCTCCAATGTATAAATAATTAAAAGCAATTAATCACATGGTGTAGTCAACAAATAAAAAACTAAATGCAATTAAGAGTTACTAACAGAAATGAAATACCAAAAATTCACTCCACCATTATAAGTACTGTAAGTATGCATTCACTAATCCACAGATAAAATAACAAAAACAAAAGAACAGAAATGTCCCCCATGATTCTGAACCTTATTCATATCAGATTAGAGTTTAGCAGCTCGCAATTTCAAAATACTAGCTATGGTCACTATATTATTTAGTCCAGGTTGGGAGCTGGCGTCTAATCTTAACTGCCAAAGCAGCTCATGATATTCCAACCTATTTTCCCATGCCCCACCCCTTGGACTCAGAAAGACTTGTTCAATCACAAAAAATAAAAAAAAATTTAAATTACAGCAATTTAGTTTGTGTTTATAAAGAGCATTATTCATATTACATTTATTAATATAGTAATAGTGCTCATATATACATTTTCTTAAAGCCCATTCATTCTTGCCTATATAGAAATAATGGCAAAAGTCACAATACACTAGTGTTAAAATCACATTTAGAATTTGATAAAAATACTTGCTTGTTATACTTTAATGTTAAATTATTCCCTGCGTGTACTGCACTGTTAACAAGTTCCACTTTGTAACATACCCTTCAAGTGCCATAAATGTGGGTTTTTCCAAAAAAGAAGCAGAATCACTGTTTGCTCTGGACTCACTGTTGCTTTCTGATCCTATTCTTGATCTATCTGAGCAGAACTGAAATAATTTGATTTTGTAGGTAATGGGTATGCCTTCTTACACTGATACTCTACCAATATTTTAACAGTTGGACATGCCTACACATTCATTTCATGCGAGCCTCCCAACATCTTTTTTCAAACATCCAATGATGATGTCATCCATTATAAATTGTTCTGCAGTCTTGTAAAAGTCAGACTTGTGCTGTAGTGCGTGCATTAAAATACTGAGTTCTCTAATCTGAGTACTTAAGTAGGGGTTCTAATCTCACAGCGGTCAACTGCTGTGTAAATGTCTGCCTAGTCAGAGGAACATAATTGTGTATCCTACAGTCATCACTACAATCCCATGGAGTATCAATACTTTGACAGTTGGACATGCCTACACATTCATTTCATGCAGACTTCCAAACATCTTCTTTCAAACATCCATTGATGATGTCATCCACTATAAATTGTCCTGCAGCCTTGTAAAAGTCAAACTTGTGCTGTGTAACTTGAGTTAAGTACTGAGTTCTCTAATCTGTGTACTTAGGTAGTGGTTCTAATCTCACTGCAGTCAACTGGTGTGTATCTGTGTGTTTTGGTGTACTTGCTTGACATTAAAGAGAACATTTTACACCAGCATGTGGGATACTGCTGTTATCATCTACCCCTCACCAGACACTGCTGATGTCATCACTTATAAAGTGTTGTCTGACACTCTCCAAGTCAGACTTGTGCTTTGGATCTTGTGTTAAATACAGAGGTCTGTAATCAATGTAGGGGTTCTGTTCTTTCTGCAGTCAACTGGTGTGTGTGTGTGTGTGTGTGTGTGTGTGTGTGTGTGTGTGTGTGTGTGTGTGTGTGTGTGTGTGTGTGTGTGTGTGCGTGTGTGCATGTTTATACACTTACTTGACATTAGAGAGAGCTTTTTACACCAACATGTGGGAATACTGCTAGTATCATCAGATATAAAGTATTCTCTGATACTTTAAAAGCAAGAATTGTGTTCTGGCACATGTGGTAAGTACTGTGCTTTGTATCTAGGTAGTTTTAGAATGATTAGAATGATATGTGAGTCCACAGCTATTTCCAACACTCCTCCAAACATCAAGTTGTAGCATACAATGATTATGTCATCCTGTGTAACATGTACTCTGGCAGTATTCAAGAGAAACATGTGCTGTGGCAGTAACATTAACTACTGTGTTTTCAGCCACTTTACCTAGATCTGTATGGGTTCTCATCTGACAGCAAGATACTTGTATATCTATACATATAATTATCACTTATGAGACAATTCTACACATCCATGGCCTACAGTGCTCTCAACATGTTCTCCTCAGAATACAATGATGCTGTCATGCTCCATATAATGCAATGTGACAGTGTTACAGTCAGACATCTGTGCTGTTGCAACTGTGGCATTGCATGGCATTCATATTCTATGCCTACACAGGTGTAATACTCATATCAGGCTCAGTGTACTGCTGTGTGTTTGGTTGCTGGCACTTTATGGTGATTGTGTGATCTTTGGAATAGCTCTTAATTTCACTACCACTTGGGGTACCATTCACATAGCCCCATGCATCCTCCCTAGTCCTCAGGCCATATGACATCCTTCCTGCAGAGAAGTAAAGCATGTCCTCATGTCAAATATGCATCCATACATCATGAAGCAGAGTCCTTCCATGAGTCTATGCAAGCCATCCCCAGACCACTGCATGTGTAACTGCTAATTCTGTCATGGTGAGGAGCACATGTCCCTTATGGAGAGTGGCAGAATGTAACGCATTCCAGCAAATATACACATATGCACAATATTCTTACTATCTTCCATAATATACATATAGGCATTTTTACTTAAATTTTATAATAATGCTTAGGATTTCTTGTGATGTTGGCCATCAGCCTGATAGTGTTCTATGACCCTATGCTCACTTGATATATCAATTTTGCTGCCATTGGCATATGTTATATTGAGGTGTGGATGTACAGTATGACTACAGGAGGGTATTACAATCTGTGAAGTAATCTTATGTATTGATGGCCATTGCTGTCATTACATTATATGATCCTTCTGTAATAGCTGTAGTAATATGCCCCTGAGAACTGTTGACAGAGGTTCATAGTTTTATAGGCGTTTACTAGGTTTGTGGTCCTACAGCCCTTACAAGCCTAGCCATGTTCATTCCAAGTAACCCCAGTTGTCCTTACGAAGTGGATGTAATTTCCAGAGCAAGTCTATGGTCAAACACTGACTAAACCTGTCCATGAGGGACATGGGTGCCACCTCAGCATTGAATTTGCTGTCTCACATCCATGTGTCTAGCTTGCACTTGAATAGGCTCAGTGAGGAGCTCTGCTTCACTCGATTTGGAAGTTTATTCCAGAGGAGTGGCAGTCTCTGGGATCTATTTCTGTCACTCAAGCATGTTCTGTTAATGTCGCAGACTAGATTAAGATCTCTAGAGTGACTGATTTTTGTGCCATTAGATTTGCAGATGTGTAGCTTTTACATCACATCAGGGTCAAAGACTGCCCTGTAGGTCAGGCACCAGTCACCTCTCAGAAGCCAGTACGATGCATAGTACAGTGACTGGGCTTTTAGTCTATCCATGTACATCATGACATGATTTTGAGGCCCTGTATTTTCTTGTTGAGAAACCCCTGTGGCCTCTCCTGCTGCTGCAGGTGTCTGGTGAGGTACATGCAATAGGGAACATTATACTCTATGAATGTTCTTCTGAGGGTTGCGTACAGTAGTGCTATAACATCCTCAGACCTGGATGCAATGCCATTACTTATGAGGTGCCCAATGTAGAAGACTTTCCTTACTACTGTAGAAAATTGGTGGTTAAAGTTCAGATTACTATCTAATTGTGTTCCCAGGTCTCAAAACACTGGGCTGGAGCTTGGGGGGGGGGGGCTGTGTCAATACTGTAATTAGAAGAAAATTCCACTTTGCCAAAGTCAATAATAATGGCACTTTTTTGCATTTAGTTGTAGACTGCAGCTTTGGCACCAATCATTTGTCAGTGTTATCGTCTCCTGTAGTATGTTAACACCATTGGTGGACTCAGTGATTGCACCCATCTGCAAGCATCAGCAAACTTGTTAAGCCAAAAGCCATCTGCTGTAGCCTGGACTTCCAAAAAATAGATTCCAAATAGTAACCACCCCAGCACAGATCCTTGTAGTGTGCCACTGGTGATGGCTCTACTGGTAGTGGTTGAGTCACCAACTCTGACAGTATGTGTTCTGTCAGTGAGCCAACTGGCTATCCATCCAATGACCTAAGGGTTAATCACCAGCTGGGAAAGTTTTTCAATGATACCTGAGAGGTGGATTGTGTCAAAAGCTTTGGCCAGGTCAAGACAGGCAGTATGCACTGTCGTACCTTCATCCAGGTCTTTGGTGACTTTCTCAAAGAATTCTATTAGGTTTAATAACTATGATCTACCCTTAACAAAGCCAAATCGGTTTGAGTCTAGAACTTGAAGGTCATCTATTTCCTTGTTGATAATGTCAGTGATGATCCTTTTCATGGCCTTGCAGATGAGACTGGTTAAGCTTATGTGTCTATAGTTCCCATGATCAGTTTGTGTTGCTATTTTCCACTCTGCTGGAACAAAGACAGTTCTCATGATATGGTTAAAGAGGATGCTAATTTAGTCCACTAGGTCCTCTTTTAGATTGCTTAGTAAGCAACCTGTGATGTTATCTAGTACCACTGAGGCCATGTTTTTAGCCTTAGGGAGTGCAGCTATGACCTGATCTATTGATATACTTGGCAGAAGACTGTTGTCAGGTATGCTTTGGTGTATGGCCTGTGGGTCTGGGGGTCTGAAGTTTGTGTCAAATCTGTCAGCTAGCAGCTTGGCAATTTCCTCTGGTGTAGCTTCATGTTTAGACTCCTAGCATTAAGCAGAAGAACCTTTAGTTTGCTCCGGTAGAGTTTTTCTTAAGTCAAACTTTTATTGTTTTGACATTGCATGAAAAAGGCACTATGTGGGAAGCAATCACCTTTGCCAGTACTGGAGAGCCTGAGGACACAGGTACAGACCATCTCTGGCAAAGCTGCATGGCCTGTCAACTATCTCATTCCAGGCAGAGAGATACTGGATCCCCCTGCATTGATACCAGAAGCTAAGCCAATTGTTGATGTTGATCATTTCATGTTTATATTGTGACATCACCTTGGGTGAGTGCATATTCTACATATACATTCACTGTGCAGTCCATACTGCATCATGTTGATATGGGATTAGTGTTCATGCTACAGCTGTCTTCATTGACATGTCCTCATCTGTTGCACATTACCATGTTTCACCTGTCCTTTTTCTCTATGTTCATTCCTGCAGTTCATCTGTGTGTCCCTATTCTATACACACATTTCCCCTGACTGTTTATTTATAATGCAGCCTATGTACCCTTACTGATCATTTCCACAACTTATGTTCAGTATGCCTGAAACAGGTTTCCACAACACTCTGCACTGCATATACTCTAACATAATGTGTTGAACTATGTACATTGCTTTATTAATACCCTGGTAATCATTTTGGCATTTTGCGCAAACACGCAAACCTAGTTTGCCCATAGGTAAGCAGGTTTACATGTCTGCTGCTGTCCGTGTTGCTTTACATGGTTTTCTGGTTTGCAACACTGTTGCTAGCCATGAAACTGCATTTGTTTACATTTAAACACTGTGCACAGCATGCATATACAACTAGCATTGCTGCTCACTGTGTAAACATGTAAACTCTGTGTAGGCTTCACCTTAAGCCTACACGGAGTTTATTGAAGCCCCAAGAACATGTCCTTTAGTAATAAGAGTATAGGGGAATCTGTGATGAGCGGTCCTGGAACAGGTGTTTCATGGGTGAAGTTTGCAAAGAACTTGTTTGCTAATATGTTCTCAGTGTCATTACAGTCAGAGTGAGGGACATATTAAGGAGAATTTCAGAGCGATGTTGAGTGCTATTTCTTAATTTTCTAACATAGCTAAACAAAGATTTATAGTTATCCTTTGCTTCAAAAAATCATTTATTTTCACGGGTTGCTTTACACATCCTTATAGTGTTTCTCATTTTCTTGGTAATATTTTTATGGCTCTGTATTGTAATTGGGAGACTTATAAGTGGAAGCCCTAGAATTATGAAACAAAGTCTGAAAATACAAGAGAACTGCAAAATTAAAACATTGCTGTTTGCCTTTAAAACTTCACAAACTTATATATACCAACTCACAGAGCCCCATACCACATACAAATGGAATATTCCAGTAAACATGAGTCTCAAACTTGCTATATGTATCCCGCATCTTTGGTCATTCAGTTTCACTGTTTCAGTACTTGCGCTAACAAGTCTCAGAATTTTAAACAGTTACTGTGTCTTATACTATCCTCACTCTGATGAGTACTTAACTTACTATACAGTTTAAGGTTTTTTTTTCTTCTTCTTGTTACAAAGTTTGTATCTGTCAGCTGACGACCACAGGCATTCTTTTTAAATTTCCCTTTGCATTTGGCTCTAGTTGGGACTGCCAAATATATGCATTTCCATAAGTGGGCATAAAATTCCTTAGTGAAGTTGGTTGATATCTCACTGCTAATGTCAGTGATATTATGGGTAAATTTAGAAATGTCATCATATAATTGTATTAGGTACATTGCCTTAGAAAGTCAGTTTGCCAACCACAATGTGCTGTTTTGCCACTTTTCACTTTTCTTTGCAGCAGTGGGACCATTATGTTATTATATATAAGTTAGGGAATGTGGGGGTAACACTCCTCCATATAAGTGGGGGGGGGGCTCAACATAAAAGCATAGGTATGTTGCTCTGCTGTTATATAATCTGTCATTCAATTTTGTATATTTTCATGAATGTCAGTTGGAACATGTAATAAATTTAGCTATATATACTATATATATATATATATATATATATATATATATATATATATATATATATATATATATACATATACATATACATATATAGGGTTTCACTTCAAAATGTCAAAAATTCATAACATCTAATTTCAAAACAGCGAGACCATAAGATCGAAAATTCAAAACATCTAAAACTCACAACATCGAATCTCACAACATTGAAAATGTATAAAATTGAGTAGTGTATCATCAAACATGTAAATTTTATAGTTTATTCTGTTAATCTGTATATAGTGTTTATTTATGCCACTCTGTATGTATTTTTAGGCCATACAGGTAAGTGATTTAGACATTATGTGTACATTCTTTATGGTGATCACACTACAGTGGGGTTAAGAAATTAACATTTTCCCACTGTAGTGCGATCTCAGAGTTGGTATATTTAATTTATGGGGGCAGCCCTTGGTAGGGGTGCAGGGGCTTGCCCACCCTGCAGAAACTTAGTAAAAAGTGTGTGGGATGTTATTTATATTTGCTTTGTAGCTTCCGATGTTGTGAGATTCGATGTTTTTACTTTTAGATGTTTTGAATTTTCAATCTTATGGTCTCGTAGAATCATATATATATATATATATATATATATATATATATATATATATATATATATATATATATATATATATATATATATATATATATATATATATATATATATATATATATATATATATATATATATATATATATATATATATATATATATATATATATATATATATATATATATATATATATATATACATATATATATATATATAATATTATATATATATATATATATATATATATATATATAATATATATATATATATAGATATAGATTGGAACTGTAACATTGTAACACTGCCCACTTAATTTTCCCATCATCAGGAGACAAGTCTGCTTGGATTGTGATTCAAATCTGATACGGTAATGACAATACTATAAAAGCATGATCATAAAACTATGACGCTTCACATATATACTAAGCATTGAAACTCACCCTTGCAGGTTATCAACATGTTTTGCAAGAACTTGACCCCAGTTCCTCTACTGTGAGGGTACACAATCATACTCTAGCTACTTGTATACTAACTGTACATTGGAGTAGGAATTCACTGTTAACACAATCACATTGTTATAATACTATCCACAACAATCACACTTACATGATCAGACTTCAGAGGGTCACACTTTAGAATATCAGTCACCAGTCCATCATGCTTCTGTCTTGCACACCCCTTCTTGTTGCTTGGCAAACTCAAATTAGCATGACTGCATCTTGTATTTCTTTTCCTAGCTCATACTTTTCAACTAAGTTATATTTCTGCATTGCTGACAATATATTCTGTTGTCTGGACAATGTCTTATGCAAAGACTTCTTGAAAATACTCTGCAATTGCTTATGGACTGTTTCAACCAACACTTTTTCCACAAATATACTTAAATATCGTTACAGTACTTTCCATGCCAGTATAATATGGCAAGCAGCTCTTTTTCCTTTATGAACATATAATTTCTGGCATTCCTTAAAATGTGTGATCCCAAAAGCAACTGTTTTACCAAGTTGTAGAATCACTGCACTAATTGTTTTGTGGCTGGCCCCTACCTGTGACATGACTGATTTATTCAAATCAAAAAGTTTAGATGTGCATACTTATTTCTTTTAAAGCATTTCAAAGCTGCATTTTCTTTCTGTATTGCATTATTATTCCACAGCTTGGTCTAGTATTTCCCTTAATGGTGAACATACATTGGATATCTTCAGAATAAACTATGACAAATATGGCATATTTCCAAGAATTTCATAGCAGCACCTTTGAATTCTGAAAGAGACATTTGAACTACTGCTCTTACTTTCATAATGTACAGTTTCAAGCCTTCCGATGTTAAGATATATCCTATTTAGCTCATTTTTGTAACTATTTTACCTTTATTATTTTTCATCTGCTGCTTCCTGTAGATCTCCGTTAACTGTCAGTGGTGACAGTCCTTGTTTTCTGGGTCTACAGGGTTGTTCTGACTGCTCCCAGACTTACTCTGACCCATGTTTATGCAGGTGAGGAAAATGAGGCATCCAGGTGCAATATCATACTGTTGTCAGTTGGGTACTACTTTAAACCTTTCCCATCCATGGGTGAGTATTTCAGTGAGTGGACCATGCTGAACCTCATCTAACTTTCACAAGTGGCTGATGCTGTCAAGCTGCCCCACCCACTTTTCAGAAGTATTTTTCAAGTGGTTTGCAAGCCTCTTAGATGGAGATCCAATCATGTTATGTGCCCCATGCATGCCCCCTCCCTCCTACTCTCCCATGACAGACATGCCTACCTCCCTCCTACTCTCCCAAGACAGGCATGCCCTGCTCCCTCCTATTCTCCCAGGACAGGTATGCCCCCCTCCCTCCTACTGTCCCAGGACAGGCATGCCCCACTCCTTCCTACTCTCCCTGGACAGGTATGCCCCCCTCCCTGCTACTCTCCCAGGACAGGCATGCCTATCCTTCCTGCCAGTACCTGAGATGCTGGAACCACTATTCATAAGCAGGTTGAACCATAGTTTTTGCTCTATCCCTGCATGCCAGAGCTGCTAATCAAACCTGTGTCACCTGAGCTGTACTTAGTTCTTTATCCCTTTGTGTTCTGGTGCCAGCTCATCAGTACCTTTAGTTAATGTTAAATCTGATTCAGTCAACAAGTCTTATCCTTAGATGATAATTTTGGATATGACTTGGTTTTGTTTCATACTGATGAATCATATGACTCACCAAATTCAACAATTTCCCTGACTTCTTAATTCTGTGACATTGGCATCGGTAGAGTCACTTAGGCCTTGTGTCCCGATGAAGAACATATGATTGATATGTGACATTTTCCATGCCACAAAGCAAGTCTGAAATTTCTATCTCATCACAATAACACTAAATTTCTTCATCTCAAAACTCAGATATATAATAAAGTGTTACGGCTTTTTTCCCCGTGATAATGCAGAAATGTACCACAGTGTACCTTTTCAGGCTTCTCAGATATTCTCATCACAGTCAGTAATAAATCAAATTTCTGAATTCACAGTTTCAGCAAACTGATTCTGAAGAGAGAGCTTTCCAGGTGGCTGTAGTTCCATTATTTCTCAAATATGAAAAGGCACTTTTGTGATGATATCTGATGTATTCATCAACTGATATTCAAAATATCAAATACAAAATGGAGAGAAAAATAGCACTGACATTTCTTTCAAACTGCAGAACATATACTGGATATTGGACCACAAAATGTACATCTGAGAGTACTGTTACAGGCTTAAAGTGCAACTTATTTTAAAAGATATGGACATATGTTATGACTCACACCGGGAACTCAAATCCAGGTGATTCAGTATGAGGCCCTTCTTCAATGCAGGAAATGAAATTTAAAGAGATTATTTCAAATCACTAGAACATTTCAATGTCAATTAGTTATGTTATCATTAAGAGATATAATGACACATTCAGAAAAGGCCACCATTAGTAGTACTCCCTAACTCGGGAAGCTACCGCTGGTGGTGACCCTTTCAACTTCAGAGACAGACCCACAACAGTAATTCTACATGGTCTGTAGGATCACATCAGTGGGTCATCTCCTCGGCTGATCTATATGGTAATGAGGAATCCTTGGCATGTGCATCCTCCTCTTATTGGTTATGTGCTCTCTCTTGGAAATGCCTGTGGTAGGGCATTTATGCAACCAAGCAAGCATAAATTAGCTAGGCTGGCTGAGTTGATTAACTCAGCCAAATGTTCATACTCCTCCATTACTGTCAATGAGTGAGATCATGTAAGAGGTAAGCATGAGTTGTGGACAGGTAGTGGTCGGGGAATGTGGCTGCATGGCTGAGTGTATGCATAAGGATGAGTGGTCTCAGGTGAGAGTGAGTGTGTGTGTGTGTGTGTGTGTGTGTGTGTGTGTGTGTGTGTGTGTGTGTGTGTGTGTGTGTGTGTGTGTGTGTGTGTGTGTGTGTGTGTGTGTGTGTGTGTGTGTATGTGTCTGTGAAAATGTTTGGGGGTGGTGTCTATCATATCCTCAAACTACCCTAAACTATTGAGCAAATCCAGCAATATTGAGGAGGGAGACACTAGACACCAGGAATACCCTAACTCCCTTAAAAAGGTAATAGACCAACTGTTCTGCAGCATGAAAGATGTCAGAGGGAACACTAGACTCCATGGAAACCCTTGTCTATCACTTAAAAATTACTAGAACAACAACTTTGCAACACAAAAGATGTATGGGTCGGGGGAACACTAGACAGCTGGAATATTCTTTAACTATTACCCTAAAGTCACTTAAAAAGTTAAATGAACAATAGGTTTTCAATATGATAGATGTATGGGGAGGGACACTACACAACAGGGATTTATATGAGCATGAGAAAAGCTTCAAACCTTATAGCCTATACACATAAAGCAGCTTGCTAACAATTCAGAGCTTTAGTCCTGTGCACTACCACTATAGACCAGGGATACTCCTTACATTTTGCCTTATGTCAGTGAAAAAGGTTATACTAAAAGAATGGGGGAAAAGCTTGAAACCCAGTATCCATGACATGGAGGGCAGCTTGCTAACAACCCATAGTTTCAATCAATTACAGTAATTGAGGAGGACTTAGATCTGATTGTATTTTCTGAACTATAAGAAATATGAAACTTTTAATGTCTGAAATTATTCACTGACTGTAATAGTCCCTTTTTAAGAGGAACAATGCAAGGGCAAAATCAGAAAAAGCCAGGAGGAACCCTAGATGACACCAAAGAGATTTTTTTAAATGTTACTTTGAGTCATTTAAAAAGTTAAAATAGCAATAGGTCTGTCATCATGATTCACTTATTGAACAATATGAAGAATTAAACTCTAATGTTTGGCATTACTGACATCCTGCAATCATCTAAGATTTATGAGGGGCAGGGAAATATATAAGGATACAGCAGGGACATTCTATCAATTTAGGACTGGTAAAAGGTGTGTGTGTGTGCGTGTGTGTGTGTGTGTGTGTGTGTGTGTGTGTGTGTGTGTGTGTGTGTGTGTGTGTGTGTGTGTGTGTGTGCGTGCGTATGTGTGTGTCTATGTGCCTGAATATGTGCATGTGTTTATGTGTAAGAATGACTGAGGGGGGTGCCCATGCCGGTATGACATGGGTCACCAGAGGTGATTACAGCAGAAAAGTGCTGATTAGTTGCAGCTGTATCATCATGCAATTCAAAGACATGCAAATTAGCCAGTAATAGGGTCTTTCCTCATTTCAGATAACATGTTCCTGAATTGCATTTCCCACAACTGCAGAAAATCTCCCTTTTGCCTGCAGTTTGTAGTGCCCGCTGCATGATTCTTTATGAATCCCAGGAATAGAATAGCCTTATCTGGCTGTGGAGATTAGGAATGCATTAACTCATTACATCTGAGTGACCCCTCCAGGTGCATCTGCAGTTAACTCCTACTGACACCTTTAGCCGTCAAATATTGCCTGTTCATATTTGCTTTAATAATACCAAAACCATGCTATGTAGGTTTTAAAAGATTTCATCTTAAAGCTTACACAACAGCAAACTCAACTGTATTAATATTTGACCTCTGTCTAGTGCCGGTAAATAGACATTAACTGTTGTTTTTGTGATAATTTATACAGGTATAATTTTCACATTTTTCTAGATATCTCAACAACCAAGTAACACAGACAGAACTCCTTAGCCTCAAATGAAAGCTCCCTGCTAGATGAGTAAAATGCTGCTGACAGTATGTGTGTAACTTGAGTGGTTGCTGAGATGTAAGTTGTTTACAAAATATTACAAATTGTTACTGTGTTTACTGTGGCTTATAAACTGAAAGAATACTACCACTATAAAAATAGTTTGTGCTCTACAGTTTGCCATTTATACTTCTTGCATAACCATTATGGTTTCAGATATGAACATTTGTTTGAAATGTGAGGACATAATTTGATTCTGTCAAAAGGCTTAGGCTCCGCCCATTGGAAGTTACAGTGCAGTCTTCTGGAGCTCCATTGGAGTGAATGAGTTAAATGGGATGAAAGAGAATTGGTCACCTGAGACCAAATGTCAGAAGAAAGGGGACATCAGACGGTTACAATCTACAAGTGTTTTCTGGCCAAATGAAATCAAGACCAGCTATGAATGTTATCTGATACCACCTTAGCAACTTTAAGTTTGCAACTGCAGTAGAAAAAGGAGGTGTATCACATGGCCATTCTGGTATTTTTTGGCAGGCTCCAAATATTTAATGAAACCGAGTTAAATACTGCATCCCCTTTTTTAGATAAAAAAAAATAATTCAAGACATTTACTGTTTAATGAGATGCAATGATCATTTTACTTTGTAGCACATCATTGTCCATTTTATCTTAACTAATTTAGTAGCTTTCTAATTTTCGTAACTGCACTATTTTAATGCCATTAGAAAGTATACAGACTTTATATTTCAGATAACACATCAGAATTTAAACTTTATATTGAAATTATGAACTGTGTCTATAACAAAATGACATTTGAATTAGTCTCCCATAGCTAAAATATTTTATATTTTTGGCACAGTGATATTAGTGACAGATTAATTTTGCAATGTCATGAATAGGGGATAGCTTTTTAACAATCTTAGAGACACGATCCCTTCCAAAATTATAAAAGTTGATAGGGCAAGTCCTGGCAATCCAAAAAATGAACTCAAATTCTGACAACAAATAGTAACATTTGAAACCCACTGTTGCATGTTTAAAGCATTGCTACAAGGGACCTTTCCCTCATGTACCTCTTTTACATGGGGCTGTTCCCCAATGCCTACTACTTATATATATACTAATTCCACGATTGCTATAACTTGGATTAGTGGAATACTCTTAGCTATTGCAATTTTGAAGTAAATAACTCCTACCCGCACCCCCACCCCAAGGACTGTAATTATAATTCTTGGACTTTTAATCAATCCCCATCAGCAAAATCCTCTTCTGGGCTCAAAAAGGCTTCTCACTGTACACCAACAAGTGTCATATATTCTATTTATATGCTTCTGCATGCAGAATCTTGACCATAAATGATTTTGGTTGCTCATGCTTTGAAAAGACAACTGCTGGTTACTGGCCTAGTTAAATTCTGGCATTCATGCTTTGGGTTCATCAGTTAACATCATTGCCTCACAGCAAGAGGTTTTCCAGTTCGATTCTCTGATGGGGTGCCTTCTGTGTGGAGTCTGCATGTCCTCCCTCCGGTCGTGTGGGCTTCCTCTGGGTGCACCAATTTCCTCTCACATTCCAAACACATACAGTAGTTAGATTGGACACTCTAAATTGGCAGTAGGTGCAAGTGTGTGTGCAAGTGAGTGGTATGGATGAACCACCATGGTGGGAATAGCCACCCAGTGGTGTAAACCTTGGCTCTGGCTCAAGATATTTGTCACTGTTGAAGTGACACCCTGACCCCATGTGCAAAATGGGAAAAAGGGGTTGAAAATGGATAGATGGGTGGATGGATGGATAGATTCATGCCTTTCTTTAGTTTTGAAAGAGTTCTTGTTTATCTGTCATGATTCTTTGTCTGGGTTGCCTCTGCTTCAACTTATTTTTGTATCTGAATCTGTTCACAGGAATTAATAATATATTAATATATTATGTGGAGTCTGCATGTCCTCCCCGTGGTTGGTTGGGCATTTGAAAGACATGTATAAATGGGCGTTCCTTTGTTGAAGGTTGAACATCGAGCTGGCCCCTCAGCATTCATAAAAATCTACTACCAATCATTAGCGGACCGGAGTTCCACTGTGGTGACCCCTAACCGGGAAAAGCTGAAAGACAACATCAACATCAACAACAACAATATATATATATATATATATATATATATATATATATATATATATATATATGGATCTAGGACATATACTCGACTTAGCAAATCACCAAACATTAAAATCATGCTCATTATAACCCAAATTCATAGAATTACCATTAACCGAAAATTGGTATAGAGATTGAAACGGTCAGTTTTCCTTTAAATAGTATTCCCGTTTGTATTGTGAAGTACTAACGTACTAAAAACAATGGTGGATATTTGCAGGTTGGTGCCTGGTGTTTTGGGACAAGTGTATGAGATGGGAAAATCTCAAAGAGGTGGTGAAATACTACTGATGGATGGTTATATCTACCAACTTGAAAAGAAAACAAAAACAAGGAAGTACTGGAATTGAAAGTACAAGGTTACAGACAAATGTAAGTGTAGAGCTGTAACTATTTCAGTGACATTTGGCGAAGAACTTGTGAAATCTGTAGAGCATTATCATTTTGGTGAGCCTGAAGAAGTAGAGAAGTACCGTGTTAGACATGAGTTAAAACAGAGAGCTATGTTTTCTAGAGATTCGCCTTGTGTTATTGTGGATGACACTGTAGCTTGCACTTCATTAGAATGTGCCGCTTATTTACCTAACAGGCAATCTATGCTGCAAACAGTGAAACGAGTATGTTCCAAGAGTAGGAGTGGTTTATGCACTAGTAATTTGTATCTCAATGATATTAACGTGGAAAATTTTCCTTTAAAAGATGAAAAGTTTTTAAAGAAAATATTAACAGATGCTGTTAATCAAACAAAAGTTGTATTGCTTACTACAAACACCGACCTAAAAGATTTAAGTGTAACTAAAATATGGCTTATGGCCGGTACATATTTCCAAAGAGGTGCAGAATGTAGACAATTATATACAATACATTCTGTTGCAAAATATGATGCATATAGTAAAAGTATACCTCTTCTTTATTGTCTGATGAATACAAAATCATATTGTGCATATAATCTAATGTGGAAGGGTATATTTTAGTTTTTTACTGAATTTGAGTTGACATTGAATGCTTCATTCATCTTATGTGACTTTGAGCCTGCAGCTATACTAAGTGTAACTCGTAATATTAGTGGTGTTTGTAAAGGTTGTTTTTTCCACTTTGGAAGGAATATTTGGTGAAAAATTCAAATTTTAGGACTATCATCACTGTATAATTCTGAGATTCACTTTCAACAGTGTGTAAAGCAGTTAGTAGCTTTAGCATTTCTTGCAGAGGATAAAGTTCTGGAAACATTTACTGTGTTAAAGGATGAGTTCTCTTTAGAAAGCAAGCCTTTATTAAAGTATTTTTCAGAATGGTATTTGTTGGGGAATTCCTAGATTATTCAAGACTAGGATGTCAAGTGGCATAACATTCCCTCCTGTATTTCCAGTGCATTTTTGGAAAATATCTATACTTAACGAACTGAACTTGCCTAGAACGCAAAACGCTATAGAAGCATGGCACAGGAGGCTACGCTGCATAGCTGGTAAACATCTGTTCAATTTATTTAGTATTCTACAGGCTGTGTCTCGCGAACAAAACAGAGTGGATGAAATTCACTGTAGGATGTTTGCTGCTTGTCCACCTACTCCAAAGAAGAGGAGTCCCATCTGTAGAGAAGAGCGATTTCAAGTTATATTGCAAAACAAAGATGATTATACAAGTATGCAGTATATAAAAGCTGTCACTAACCTGTTAAAAATTTAAACGGAAATTAAGAAATGTTTTTTTGCACTTCTGATATTTGAATGTTTCTGAAATTACCATATCTGTGAAGATAACAGAAGATGGATATATATTATTTATAACTTGGGCTCAGCATCACTATGTTTGAGCAGTAATCAGAACACTGAGGTGTTTCTGCACTTCTCTGCTGTTTTATTGTTTTCGGTGTTTTGATATTCGTTAATGTGTATTTTCGAGTGTCCTACTTTTCGGTGATTAGTGAGCGTGATTTTAACATTCGGTGATTTATGTCGAGTATATGTCCTAGACCTATATATATATATATATATATATATATATATATATATATATATATATATATATATATATGTGTGTGTGTGTGTGTGTGTGTGTGTGTGTGTGTGTGTGTGTGTGTGTGTGTGAGTGTGTGTATAGATATAGATATATATATATATATATATATATATATATATATATATAGTATACTAGCTCAGCTTAGATTTGAGCCTCAACTTCAGACTATGGCCAGTAAGTACATGCACCAGTAAAGTAATGTACAAGTCAGGGTTTTAGGCCTTGTGCTTTATTCATCATATTAATAATATGAAAAGTTTTAAGCTGACCATTAGAATGTCCATACCCTGGACTCAAGATATATACATATATATGCTGGAATGCCTCTTTCTCATAAAACTGCTGATTTCAACTTACAACATCAGAAATATAGTGCTTTGCAAAGATAGATTTCAATGCAGTAATGACAGCTTTATTCATAATATCACTCAATTTAATGGTTCCTGAAAATTCTGGATCGTAATCCCCATAGACTGTGATCTTCCTGGGACAGAATATGACAACATTTCCTCTCAGGTTATTTTGATGAGTTTTACAAAGCATGCCACAGCACTACTTCCTCACAATGAATTGACAAAACAAAACTTCTCATGCACTTTCTAGGAACTTATCTACTGCCACATTTAGTGAATGAATTATGTTCAGCATTTCCTGCCTCACCTGGTGTGGCAGAATAAATTTGTTTATTTTGACTGACAGACCTAAGTCACAACTATCTTCTCTTTTGAATGAATAAAAAAACACAATTTCCCTATTACACTTGTTCATTGAGACCAACTTTTCAAATAAATTTACTGTAATGCATTAATTTCTGGGTCTTTTTAGTAAACTTCTGAAGTTCTCTGAGCTTCTTTTCCTTCGTTGGTAGCTGAGGAATCCGCTTAAATAACTTTCAGTCCATTTTGCAAGGGTCATCCATCATGTTTCTGCACATATGACTAATTCAGCACGTCACCTTTGTGCATTGGATCGTTTGTATTATAAGTGACTTGCAGATTGTATTTTTGCCAACAATACCATGCTTTAAAACATCTTATGTAATATTTTAAAGAGGATCTATAATAACTTATGATAGCTCCATATTAATTCTCTTTGCCATAAATACACAGATGAAATTTCTCTCAGCCATAATGTCACAAGCAATTTATTTTCAGCCTGGGAATGCATTTCCTAGCAGTTAGTAAATGCCATAGACCCACAGCAGATGAACTAGAAGTGTACTGTGACATGAAAAAATCTCACAACAGCCTGTTTCTCTTGTTGTGGTGATGACAACACAACATCACTGACATTCTCATCATCAGATTTCAGGCTTTTTGAAGTCAAGAGTCAGACCATGACCCATGTATCTTAACTCCCCAGTTCTGAAACTGCATTTAAATCTGTTCAGTCTCAGGTTATATTGTCATATTTTATTCAGTAACTGAATCAGACTGCAATGACGCTCTTTTATAGTAACACATTAGACTGCAATATCATTGTTAATGTTAACAACTTCATCAAGCACACTGCTATCTGAAATGCATCTACTGCAGATGGATTTCAAACAGTAATTTAAAAGCCTGTAACTTCTGATTGGCATATCAAATGCACACAGCTGGGTGCTCTTTTCATCCAGTTTAACTTGCAAAACCCTTAATTAGCATCCAGCACAGAAAAACATATTCTGATTTAGCATGTCACTAACATGTCTTCTTACAGAATGAAGCAGATAATGGGGGGGGGGTTCCCCTCATCTGCTTGAGACTACATTGCTTATGTTTTATTATATCCACCTGGAATGGTTAGTTCTGTCTTCTCATATTCATTTTTGTTTGCTCCATACTGTCATGATGTCTCCAGGAACACTGTTCAGTATATTTTTCTTAGCCCAAGACCACATGGGCACTTATAAAGATGAACTATTTTTTAATATTTTTCTGCTTATTGCTCTTTTTCTGAATTGCAGCAACCTCAAAATAAGACTTTTTCAGCCTGTAAAAATATTTAAATTTGTATGTGGTGTGACACTCACACAACTATATTCCCTTTTGAGTACTGATGTTGTGATGTTTTATGTACTTAACAGAATACTTCTGTGCTTTGTGGGTCAACCAAATTTGTTTTGAAGGTCTGTGGTCAAGAAAGCATAGGGGAATGGTAACAGATTGCAGATGTATCTATATATATTTTGTATCCCGTTTGATCAGAGTAATCATGCAATTCACCTAGTAAGCCAGTTAAGATTGTTTCACATCTACTCCCATGCTCTCTGTTCTACAATTTTCTTCAAAATTCTGTATTTTAATGTACTATAACTTTCTTAGAAGCATGTATGATATCATTATGGCAGGATCAATCTGTATGTGATGCAAATCTGCCACACAACTCAGACCAATAAATAAGTCTTCAAAATCTGACAACACATCAGTGCCTTTTACACGTATATCTTAACATTTGTTTCAGCATTCCAAGCATCTGACAAATCACATAATCCAGGTGTGACACATAGGAGCTTTGGTGTCATAACCTGTACCACTGCTGCAAATTTATATGTAAAATTATAGGCTTTAAATCCATAGCACTGGCACCAAATAATACACAAGGTGCAATTGGCCTTAAGATTACACATGAATGCACATGGGGTAATATAGCAATAACCCATGCCTGGGTGTGGGTAATGCTGGATTTACCCATGGTTGGTGTGGTTTGGTTACGAGGGTGAAGCCCGAGTGGCCAAACAAAGCCAACCATGGGTAAATCCAGCATTACCCACACCCAGGCGTGGGTTATTGCTATTATACAATGACATTATTTAAGAAAAAAAATAATTACTTTTCTTAAATAATGGCATTGTATAATGCCTCCTTGCTGCCCTTCTGCAGCTGCCTGGTATTCTGCGGCAGTTCTGATGTACTGCGCATGCCTATGCCTACACAGTACATCAGAGCTTTGGGCAAAAGCAATGGAGAAAGCAAGATCTCCGTTGCTTTTTACAAACTGTTTCGCTATGTTACATGGGTTTAACATAGCGAGACAGCTTTAAAATAAGCAACGGAAATCTCTGTTGCTTATTTTAAAGCTGTCTCGCTATGTTAAACCCATTTAACATAGCAAGACAGTTTTGAAAAAAGCAACGGAGAAAGCAAGATCTCCGTTGCTTTTTGCAAACTGTTTCACTATGTTAAATGGGTTTAACATAGCGAGACAGCTTAAAAAAAAAGAAACGGAGAATCTCCGTTGCTTTTTTTAAAGCTGTCTCGCTATGTTAAACTCATTCAACATAGTGAGACAGTGTTGCTGTAAGAGTTATAGTAATGGAAAAAGTCTGGGCGACCGGACCTTTTTCCATTACTATAACTGGGATTTACAATGTGCACGCTGACCAATCAGCGTGCACGTTTTTTAATATTAATCAGGGGTTGTTGTATAATTGGCCTTAATGAATGTACAATGCTGCTTCAGTTAATAGCTAGCATCTTCCACATCCAAATAAGCTTTATATTGTACAGCTACAAATCTGAGTTCTAACTACACAGTAAACCTAGTACAATCTAGTTGTGTCTTTTCAAAACATTTAAAACCTCTACCTCTTCAAAATTATTTTGCACATAAATGCCCACACAATATTTTTCAAGAGGGAGTTGATATCTATCCAGTACCAACACCCGCTCCCTTGTCCTTAAGGCAATATTGCCATCAGTTTAACTACATTAGCATGCCAAAATAACATTACTGTTGCCCTTAAAATAAGTCAGCCATTAAATATTTGCCTGGTCATAACAGCTAGAATGGTAACCTTTTGAAAAGTAAAAGCCAACAGTTATAAATACACCATTCCAATGCATATAGCTTTCAGTCAGTAAAAAATAAACTACCAGACATACGCATTTAAGACTAAATAATAAAGCACTATATTTGAAATAAAATTAAATAAAATAAAGTATTACTCTTCATGCAATCAAATATACAAACAGTTTATTTAAATTTCTCCACCCTTATTAGACCACAAACAAGTTTTGTTGAGACATCACCAGAACAGAAGTTTGAGATTTAAAGATACATTTCATGGTACACTTCTGTAATTCCTTGTTTCTGTACACACTCTTCATCTTTGGTAATAGAATAGAAAGCAACTGACATTTCACCTGGCATCTCTTTGTCTTGATAGATATGCTCTTTTGATTATCAGTGGGTCCCTTTGTCTACACGGTACCATACCAGCTGGGTAGCCCTACCTTTATTTTCTACCTTATCAAACTTTTGATGCTGCAGACAAGTTCTGCAGTACCTCTCAAATTATTTTCAGCAAATAGACCATAACAATTCTGAATAAGTCCGTTTTGTATGTTTTATGTCCATATAGCCAGATAAAGGAGCATTTTTGGCTATGGATAGAACTATCTGTTGGCAGGACCTTGGATTACCAGATCCTGAATTACTTTTTTTCTAGTCCACGTTTAAGTGTCTGTTTAATGTAAAACAACTCCTTCTTCCAGTATACAGACTCCCCACGCCTTTGAGCATTATGAAACCCTTGGGCTTCCTCCCTCAAGCTTTGTAAACAGGGTCTAAGAGCTGTACCTACCTCATCTCTCTCTCTCCCTCTCTCTCTCTCTCTTTATTATTCTCTCCAGTTTCACTTCTGATGGAAATCCATTATTTTTGAATTTGTAGCTCTGGTTTAGGCTTCAGGCCATTAGGAATGAAGCTGTTAATGGACAGATTCAGTTCCAACTTTACCCCTTTTCAACCCCAACCAATTTTCAATAAGGATATAGGAGACTTCCAGACACTGGGTCCATGCTAGTGTGGCTTTGTCAAAGGAAGGTCATGCTTACTGAATCTAGTGGACCTCTCTGAAAAAGTGACTAAGGCAATGGATGAGGGGGAAAATGGTGCATACTGCCTACTAATATCTGGATAAAGCATTTGATACAATACCCTACGCAGGCACTGTCTACAGAATTAGATATAAACCCCTTTAGAGCACACTGAATAGCTAGTTAGGAGGTTAGAATCAGTGAGTCCACCTCCACAAAGACACTGCTCACCAGTGGAGTCCCACAGGGTTTTGTGCTAGGCCCACTCATCTTTGCAGCTACTTCTTGGATGTCAAAGCCAATGTCAAAGGTCTCTGTCTAACCAAGTTAGCAGATGTTTGTAAATTGGGAGCGGTCATTGAATCCCCCAAGACGAGAACACCATTCAGGAAAGTCTACCACAGACAAATGCTTGGTGCCAAAGCCATGATTTAAAACTCAGTTCCAAGAAAGGCATTATAGTACATTTTGGGAAGTCGGCCACCCCGGGTAACAATGTCATCAATAAAGCAGCCCTAAAAGTTGATTCACTAGTCACGAGATCTGGGAACTCATGTTGACAGTAATCTAGCCTTTGACCAACATGCGTCCAAGGTAGTAGGAATATCCTTCTATGCTGCTCAACTTATAAGTAAGGACATAGCATCTAGGTCCATATAAGGCATCACACCACTGTACTTGGCCCTCATCAGACCCATCATAGAGTGTAATGCCCCCTGCAGTATGTACCTGACTAGACACATGCAGCAATTGGAACATCCACAGAGGTTGCTCACAAAAAGAATACAGGGACTAAACATAATGTCCTGCACTGATCGCTTCAAAGCCTGTTCTCTTTACTCAGTATCATACAGACTTCTGAGAGGTGATCTTTGCCTGCCATAAAGGGCATCCCTGCACCCTGTTTTTATGAACCTTTTACGCATCCACAAAACAGTCAGCATCAGAACTGCTAGATTAAAAGACAATTTGCTTGCAACATAAACAGTGCATGTCGGACAGACATAAATGTTTCTCATAGAATCCCCATGCTCTGGAACAGGCTCCCCATTCATATAAAATGAACTTCCTCCCTATCCCTATTTAAGTACAACTTGAATCAATGGATAGGTAATAGAACAGTTACCCCTAGTCTAGCACCTATGTCTCTGATGGACAGAAGCAGTCAGTAAATCACCACCTGTATAAATCAAATTTGTGGCCCATATTTGGATTGCAAGGCTAGGCTTATAAGGGCCTTAGTGGTCGTTAGCCTAGTATACACCTATGAACCTATGAATGGTGGGGGGGTACAGCTGTCCCAGCTCCAACTTGTAGGAGACACAGAATAGGCTGATAGCTTTGAAGATACCAAGCTGTTTTTTTCTTTTAAAGGTCGCAGCAAATTATTAGGTTGTTACACAGTAACTTGTATGACAGTTTATGAGCTATCATGGAGCAATACATTATAAAAAATGAGGAGATGCCAAATGAAGGTGTTCCCTGAGGTGCCAACCTTTGTTTTGACAACTATGCTAGATTTACTGCTACCAACTACCAACCATCACTTAACTCATTCACTCCAGTAGAGCTCAGGATGTTTGCACTGTAAATTTCAATGGGCGGAGCTTAAGCCTTTTGACAGAATCAAATTATGTCCTCGCATTTCAAACAAATGATCATATCTCTAGAACCATAGGGGTTATGAAAGAAGTATAAATAGCAATCTCTTAAGCACGAACTATTTTTATGGTAGTAGTATTTTTTAGGTTCTAGGTCTTAAACCAAATTTTATAAGTCAAAATAAACAAAGTAACTATTACATTTGTAATATTTTGTAAACAAGTTACAATATCTCAGCAACCACTCAAGTTACACACATACAGTCGCTGATACTTTATTCATCTAGCTGAGAGCTTTCATATGAGGCTGAGGATTTCTGTCTGTGTTACTTGGCTGTGGAGATATTTAGAAAAAATATGAAAGTTATATCTATTATAAATTAATATCATAAAAACAACAGTTAATGTCTATTTACCTGCACTAGACAGAGGTCAAATATTAATGCAGTTGAGTTTGTCATTGAGTAAGTTTTACAATTAAATATTTTAAAACCTTGTACATAGCATGGCTTTGGAATTATTGCTGCAAATATGAAAAGGCAATATTTGACACCTAGAGCTCTCAGACCGTATATTATGAGACTTGAGGGAGGTAGCTAAGGGGACAACTGATTCTCAAGGAAAAGGGAAGTTTGTTTACTGGAAAAAAGGGTTACTGTACAGAGAGTGGACCCCTGAGGGAGGGTTAGAGGGTGAGGTAATACAGCAGTTGGTAGTGCTCAGAGCCTAACATCTGGCACTTCTAGCCATAGCCCATGACATTCCTTTTGCAGGTCATATGAGCATAAAGCATACCAAGAGACATATTATGCAGAACTTTTATTGGCCTGGGATTGCAAGGGAAGTAACAGCAGGTGCCCTTGACTCTCCTCACTGCAGAGAGATTGTCCTTTGTGACTCCTTTCAGAGTATACAAATTCAGAAGATGCCTTTTGGGACGAAACATGCCCCAGTGACCTTACAGAGGCTGGTAAATCACATCCTAGCAGGAGCAGGAGATTATGGTCTTACTTACCTGGATGATATTGCCATCTACAGTTATTTCTGGCAAGAGCACCTGCAGCATGTCAGGGAAATCCTGGGTAGGCTGCAAAGGGCAGGATTGAATGTTAAGCCCAGTAAGTGTCAGGTGGGTATGGCATAGGTCTCCTACCTGGGACATAGAGTGGAGAGTGTTAATATTAGGCCAGAACCTGTCAAAGTGGAAGCTATACAGGCAAAAAATAGGTGAGGGCATTCTTGTGGACAGCGGGGTACTATAGAAAGTTCATTCCCAATTATAGTACAATAGTTGATTCCCTCACAGACCTGACAAGGAAAAAACGGCCAAATAAGGCAGTATGGACACCAGCCTGCAAGCAGGGATTCCAAAAGCTTAAAGGGGTTTTGGGAGGACCTCCTGTGCTAGCAGTCTAGACTACAGCAAATAATTTGTTGTGCAGGTGGATGCTTCAAACCATGGGGCGGGAGCTGTATTTAGCCAGGTTTCCTCAGAGGAAGAAGAGTACTCTATTGTATATCTCAGCCATAGACTCCAACCCAGGGAGGAATGTTATGCAGCTGTAGAAAAAGAATATCTAGCCATAGTATGGTCACTGCAAAAACTACAGCCCTATCTGTTTGGAAGGAAATTCACTGTGGTTAAAAACCACAACCCCTTAACATGACTACATCAAGCCAGCCAGCATGCCAAGTTACTAAGGTGGAGCCTAGGGCTGCAGGCATATAACATGACAATGCAGCACCATAGTGGGGTCAGCAATGTCAATGCAGATGGGCTCTCAAGACAGGGTATGGGTTAATGTGTTCCCAGACAGGTTCATTCCCCTCTAGGAGGAACCCTGTTTCTCCAGGGTCACTTGAGAAACTAGCTTGAATCTTCAAAGGGGGGAGATGTGACAATGTGAGGTAGTGCTAGCTATGCCAGAGAAAGTAGGGCAATGCATGAGTAACATATTCCAGCATAGCTTACTGGAGTTTTACAAAGAATTTTATGTCATTTGAATATCAAACTGATTTGTACAGATGCTTGTGTTAAAAATGTATTTGTAATGCTGATTGTGTTAAAAATCTATCAAAAGTGGGCCCTGCTGGACAGAAAAGAACTATACATCTTTGTCAGGCTGTATAGTGGTAACTGCTGAAATGTATATATGTTAACAGAGAATGCTGGGAGAGAAGGGGTTAAGGTAAACCCAGCTTACCTTAAGAAAGATAGGTTGAAGTGAAATGAAATTACTTTGTTTAGGCCATAAAGATTTTATCTCACAGGCCCAAATGCAGCAGAGACTTAATGTCTGGTCTGGGATCCTGCTCTTATTGTCCTTTGTGGTGAACTAATTGTTACACTAGAGTGCCAGAGAATGGCTTGTTAGTCTCTACAAGAAGGATGAAAATATTTAAATTGTTTTACAGACTCCAGATGCCTAAGCAAAGCTCTAGGTGTGCATTGTGACAAATCTGTGCTAGACTCTGTTTCAGGTTCTAATCCGGAGGGTGGTGTGGGAACCACATAATCAAATGACCAGATGTGATATCATTCTCTAGGTATAGGTATAGGTTCATAGGTTCATAGGTTCATAGGTTTATACTAGGCTATCTGCCCTAAGGCATTTATAAGCCTAACCCAAAGTTTTGTGGCTTACGCCACCCCTTATATAAAAAAATACTGTGCCCATTAGTTTGTTGTGCCTCTGTCCAGCAGTGACACAGAGATGATTCCCGGGGTAAACCTACGATCTCCCATCCACAGGTATAGGTTCGCCAGCACTGAAATTATTTTAGATATTAGTGAAAGATGTGATAGTGACACTCAGCACTCTGTTTTGAAACTGACAAGACCAGTCACCCACTTCATCTTGCCTAGCTTTAGTAAGTAACCAGGGAAGAGTAATTCTTCAGTCAGTTAAGAAAATATAATGAGACTAATTAAATACTGTTTTTCTGTATCTGTGTGAATCTTTCCATCTGTGTTGCTTTTATATTTCCTGTGAATTGAATCTCTGGTGTTTATTGTAAACATATATTCAGTATTTTCATGCTTTCAATTTCATTATTTATTATTAAATATATCTATACCTTTTATTGCGGCAGTGTGGTCTTTTAGAAAGTAGTTTAACCTTTGAGAGGAATTGCATTTATTTGGTGGCACTATGGCCTTCATGCTCCTGAAACTCTTGTCGTTTGGACAAACATTACCACTTGTATAAGTATTCATTTTACTAAGAGTAATTAGGTACCCTGGTAAGAGCCTTAAAGTAGCTGGCTGGGGATGGTGAATCTACCTTATAGTCTGGGTCTGGGTGGAGGGGGGATAGTTGGTAAATCTGTTCCAGCCTTTCCCAGGTGTGTGTGTGTGTGTGTGTGTGTGTGTGTGTGTGTGTGTGTGTGTGTGTGTGTGTGTGTGTGTGTGTGAAAATCAAATCTCAAAGAGTGTGTGTGTCAGCTACTTGGAACAGGGACACAAAGCACTGGTATCTGCAGATAGAAAGGTACAGACTTATTGGCGGCCTGGAAAGGAAAACTCTGCCCCAGGACTGGAGTGTGCTCCCTGTGTGTTCTGAAGGGAAATTGTGCTTGGTGCAGAGAGCTGCATCTGAAAATACTGTGTGTATCTATGTTTGGTCAAAGTGAACATCCCTCACCATTGTCAGTGGTGAGGACTGAGGCTCTTTGATTACTGGCCCAGAGCTATATGAGGGACATCACAAATCTTTTCATAGCTAGAGTGCAAATAAATAATTGTATTTGTTCTGTTTTAACAGCTGTATCTGCTTTGATAATGACTGTCCTTTTGCATTTTTTCACACAGTAGCAAATTAATTCCTCTTATTACACAGCTTGTATTCTTGGATCAGTTTGGGCTACTTTCTTGTTTCAAGCATATAGCCATACCTAGGGCAACACTTTTCATTTACTTGGTTCTTATAATCTAATTTTTTCTCTAGTCTTCACAAACTCTCTCACTTTTTTCACATGCTGTTTTACATACACTGAATTCTGGTAGTAGCTGTTTTATTTGATTAAAAGAAACTTCATTGGCTTCTTAAAAAGCTGTGAGGATTCCACAGTCTCACTCCCTGAATGTTGAATAAATGCACAGCTGTTTGGAATCCAACAATCTCACCCTCTGAATGCTGGTCAAATGCCCAATATAGGTGAAAGTTAGCCATTTAAAACATCAGGGCTCACAATGCCAACTACCAAAATGTGAAGAGTGAATGATCAAAAATCTGGACTTAAATATATTAAGATTGCAATTTGTCAGAATAACTCCTCTTCTCTAATATATGGCATTCTCAGAGATGTGTATAAATATATATATGCATATATGTAGATACAGATATAGATATATGTGCTTTATGGGTGAAGGGGACTTGCCTCCCACACTGAGAATGGAATGGGCAAGCCACCCTACAAAAATAAAGTTAAAAGGGAAAAGCACTGTTTGATTTTTTTTTCCTCTTCTGCTGTATTTTCTGCCTTTTTTCAGTGTTTCAGGCTAGGCATTGTGAGTAGAAAGACAAAGTTCAAGTGCAAAGCACCACGAAAACCAACTGGTAATAGACAATAAAATCCACGAACTTCAGGCTCCTTCTTTACTTTGAAAACTTTAATTTTAGATTTAACTTTAAAACAGCAAAGAACAAGTAAAACCACAATAAATCAAGCGCTTTCTCCCAGGCTTTTTCAAGACAAGTTATAAGCCATTTTCTTTGACCTTTTATACAGGAATGTTATGTGCAATCATGTGATCAATTAAACATTTAATTATTTAATTGTCACAGTTAGTTAACTCTTTGTTTCCAGAAAAAAATACTTTTTAAAAATCTCCTGTGTGCTGATTATGTTGAATACCTGAGTAAAGAACTACTAGCAACATACAGTTCTTAGTTTCAATATAACAATAGTTTAGTTTATGGTGTTAAATGGTTAGAAAACCTTTAAGTTGTTTGCATATTTGCATTTTAAGTATAATAATGTGTAAACCTGCCATCAAATTATTACGTTGCAGTAAAATTTCATCTCATGTAACAAATGTATAAAAATATTTAAAACATTTAAAATGTAATGATACAAATAAAATAAATATAATAAATGTATAAATAAATATATTGGCTGTTTTAAATACTTAAAAACTCTGTCTCAACAGCCCTGTTAAAATACATATTGAAAATACACGCCATAAATAAGGATTAAAAATATCCATTATCAATACGCTTAGCAAATACCTGTTAAAAATGCGTATAAAAAGGCACTGTGAGTCCTGACATTTTATTTGGAACCCTAGGTTAAACACATCTGGTGACAGAAAAAAAATCACCTCTTACCCAGACAGATACAAGAACACAAACAATGGGTGAATATTGATTGAATGCACAGTTACAAAAGTTGACCACTTGCAGGATGTTCCCTAGCTGAATGCTGTAAAAGTGCACTTCATCACCTAGTAACCAACTAATAATAGCAGTGCAATGTTGCAGGAAGCACACATGTATAGATTGTAGCATACACAACACAAAGTGGAAGCAAAGTCCCAAACATGTACTGAAGACGCAAAGACAGCAAAGCCAAACAATAATACATTGTAACTGTGCAGAATGACTATATCCCTAGGCCAATTATAAATTCTACCACCTACACACCAGGCATTGTTGGAGCAACATATGGGTCTGTACAAAACCAGAGGGGCAAGAGAAACTTTTGCTAAAAGACATACCTTCCATTTTGAAAATCATAAAGTAACAGGTATTATTCTACCTGTGATAGCAAAATGTACAAAGTGTATTTGGGTAGAGCAATAACCAGCCCTAGTAAGGAAGGAGAGGAACTTAAAAACACTGCCCATCAATATGTTCCTAATCCAGCAATTGCTTCAATGCATATGGCAAACCAATGTATTAGGGAAAGGGCGGGCACCTCAAACCATCCACTTCACAAATTCTGCAAGACATCATACCCACCTCAGACATCAGTGTTGGGCAGTGGCATCCACACAGCACAAAACACATCATAGCCCATAACAGACAAAAGCTAAGGATGACACAAAGCCATGCCCAGCTGCATTGAGAGATATCATGGCTGAGCATGTTCCACTAAAGTCTGGATCAGCCAGACTATCAACTGCCACTGATACGGAGTATGGCTGCTCCTTTGCCCTGTGGACCATATCCACCAGCTATCAGGTCTCTGCTTCAGTGGTACACTGCTATGTGATGGCATTTCCCCATAAGTGTGTCAACATTTGTATGCCCTGTACTTCATTATAGAGCCACCAAGCAATGATAGGTAAGCACCCTCAGTAAGTACAATGCCTTTTGGGTGAGAAACTATGCTTATTTACAGTCACTTATCTGCTCATAGAACTTACTACCAGTGACGTAATAAAGCTGCAGCCAAAGTACATATTAACAAACTAAAGTGAAGTCTAAGCTGCATTTTTTCCCACAAAAGCATTGTTCAGGTTTTCTTTTTTAGCCATTTGGAAATAAATAATGTACTTGCCTTTCTGACTGCAAATGGATATTTAAGCACTGTATCTAACATCAGTAATTTCATGACTAATGACGAAGGGCTCATGCCAGCTCGAAAGCTTGGGTAAATGCAAAACCTATGTTGGTCCAATAAAATCTGTTACAGCACATCTGTGTTCCAATGTGTTTGTGTTTTCTGTTGGTGGACCAACACAGCATATCTATATTTTTTTCTGTTGACAGACTTTGAGAGAGATGTCATACACTTTGCACAAAAGCACAGCCCTGACAAAACAAAGTGATTTTTTCATCTGAGGCACAGCACTGATCCAGACTCACCATATACATGAAAATGCTGCCTGCTCTAGCCTTGTTGCACTGGAGGATGCAGTCAAGGACTAGCAGTAGCAATGGCAACAGCAGTTTTAGTGTAGAATTATGTTCATAGGTTCATAGGTAGGTACTAGGCTATCTGCCTAAAGACATTTATAAGCCTAGCCGGAATGTGTTGGCTTTCGCCGCCCCCTTAGATTAATTTCCTGTGCCTCTGTCCAGCAGAGCCATTGAAGTGATGCCCGGGTTAAACTTTCTGTTTCCCATCCACTCGTCAAGGTTTCTCTTGAAGAGGGTTAGCAAGGAGCTCTGCCTAATGTAGATTGGAATCTTGTTCCAGAGCAAGGGATGTCTCTGGGACAGGAATCTATCCCTCCAGCACATCCTATTTATTGTTGTGGAGAGGTTTAGATCCTTAGAGCGTGTGGCTCGAGGGGATATGGTTTTCTTTAGGTGGAGTATGTCCATCAATTCTGGGTTGGACATGGCCTTGTATGTCAGCCATAGATCATCTCTGAGTAGGCAGTATGCAACCGAGTACAGCTGGAGTTTCTTCAGTTGAGCTGTATAGAGCATCTGTTTGAAGCCAGTGATCCTCTTGGTGAGGTACTTCTGTGGCCTTTCCAGCTGTTGCAGGTGTCTTGTAAGGTACATCCCAAATGGGGCATTGTACTCTATAATGGGTCTGATGAGTGATGCGTAGAGGGTCACAATGACTTCTTTTGATCTAGATGCAAACCATTTTGTGATTAGGTGGGCCGCATAGCAGGATTTTCTAACCACTTTGGCAATGTGATTATCAAAGGAGAGGTTACTATCTACTTGGGTCCCCAGATCCCTTATTACATCTTCCGTATTTAGGGGGCTACCACCTATGTGGTAGTTTGTGGGTACTTTGTTTTTTCCAAAGGGGATGACTATGCACGTTTTGGCATTTAGCTTGAGGCCATGGTTTTGACACCAGGTATCTGTTTCATTGAGACCCTTTTGGAGATTGTCTGTGTCAGCCGGAGAGTCAGTTATAGTTTCTAGATTGCAGTCATCTGCGAACGTGGTCAGCCATAGTCCTCCTGTGCTTGCCTGTACCTCTGAGAAGTATATGCCGAACAGGAGGGGTCCTAGGACTGAGCCTTGGGGAATGCCACTTGTAACCAGTTTAGAGTCAGACCTAGCTCCTGCAACTCTTACCATGTGTTTTCTGTCCGTGAGTCAGTTGGCAACCCATCTTGTGACGTTTATGTTCAGGCTGGTGAGCTTGTCTATAATACCTGAATGGGAAATGGTGTCAAAGGCCTTTGCAAGGTCTAGGTAGGCTGTGTGGACCACCTTTCCCTCATCTAAAGCCTTGGTAACTGTCTCAAAGAAGTTCACCAGGTTTAGGAGGCATGATCTGCCCTTAACAAAGCCGAACTGGGTAGGGTCCAGTGTTTGGTGGTTCCCAATATCTCTGTTAATGAGATCCATGATGATGTGCTCCATAGCCTTGCAGACCAAGCTAGTCAGGCTTACAGGGCGATAGTTCCCGGGGTCTGTTGTGGTTCCACCTTTGTGGAGCAGAAGAATCGTTGCTGTGCGCCACTCTATGGGCATGTAGCCTGTGGAGAGGCTGAGTTTGAACAGTGTGTTTAGGTGAGGGGTTAGTTCTTCTTTGAGCTCATGTAGGATGCAGCCTGGGACACCATACGGTCCCATTGATGCTGTTTTTGACTTTGGAGAGGGCTGTTTTCACCTGAGTGTCTGTGATTTCAGGGTCACTACATTCTTCTGGTATGGTTATGGGTCCTTTTGGGGGTGAGAGGGGGATGATGTTTGCACTGAACTTGTCTGCTAGGATGTTGGCGATATCCGTCGGTTCATTGTATTTTGTGCCATTCTGCACTAACTCCTTGCAGATCTGAGAATTGCCACTTAGATTCCTGACATTCCTAAAGAAAGCCTTGTGGTTATCTTTGGAGCCCTTGGCAATTTTTCTTTTGAAGCTCGCCTTGGATGATTTTATGTAGGATTATAGTTTCTTACTGATACTGATCGGGGATGTCTTCCCTTCTTGGGATTTTACTCTTTTCTGTACTAGTTTCCTCCTTCTATTGTATAGCTTGTTTATGGCAGGGGTCCACCAGACTAGCTTCCTTTCCTTGGAAGAGTGAGTCTTGGTTTTGCTTGGGATAGCACGATCCATGCATTCTTGTAGGTGCCCATTTGTAAAGGATTCTGCAGCTTGGACAGCATTATCCTTTAGCATGAGGGCTTTGAAACTTTCCACCTCCGTCTTAAGTAAGATGAAGTTTGCTTTTGAAAAGATTTTCACAGTGGTTTCTTTGACCAGGGGTGGGGGCTTAATGTGGATATCCAGAGTGATTAGTTTATGGTCAGATCTAACCAGCAAGGGGTTGACCTCTGGTGTGGAACACCGGTCGCCCATGTTGGTGATGACTAGGTCCAATATGTTGTCACCTCTGGTGGGGGTGTTGACCAGTTGATCCAGGGCATTTGAGTTTATAAATTCTAGGAAATGTTGAGCAAGGGAGTTAATACTTGAGCAGTTGTCCCAGTTAATGTTTGGGTAATTGAAATCACCCAGTATCAGGGTGCTTGGTAGGACCTTTATGTTTCCCTGTGTTTCCAGAAATGTGGAATGGGGGTCCTGGGACATGGTGGGTGATCTGTAGCAAGCTACAATGTGAATTGCAGTTTTGCCCATTGTTAGTTGCACGTGGATGATCTCTGAAGCATAGTGCTGTGCCACTAACCTGGAGGTGTGGGTATCTTTGATGAATAAGGATACGCCCCCGCCTTTTGTATTTCAGTCTGGGTTTTGTGGCCAAAATGTATGGCATGAGTTGTAGCCTGGTAGAGCTAGGGTGCTCTCTGGAGCCTTAAACCAGGTTTCTGTTACTCACATATATCGATTTTCTCCATACTGAGGAGTGCCTCGAGTGCATTCATTTTGAGGTTTAGACTTCTGGCATTGAGTTGCATTACCCTCATTTTTTTGTTACTTGTGCTATTTACGGCAGTGGGTTTGCCTTTTGAGCCTTGCCTAAAAAAGGCACTATGGGGGTGGCAAGAGCCTTGGCCAGTATTCAAAAGCCTAAGGGTGACAGGTGCAAGCCATCTCTAGAGAAGCAGCCTGGCTTGTTGAGCATGTCATCCCAGGCTGACAGACACTGGATACCTTTGAATGACACCAGAAGCTTAGCCAATTGTTGAAATTGATAATTTTTTTCTTTATACCGTGGTATCATTTTTGGTGAGGGCAGGATGCTACTCAGGGTCATACCAGCCTGGGCTACATGATCAGAGAGCTCCTCCATGTCTCTTTTCATGTAGTCTAGGGAGGTACGGCTCAGGTCATTCACACCAACATGGAAAATGACAGAGTCATATTTGTACTTGTTCTGGAGTGACTTGAGTGCTTGTGTTATGTGGCAGATCCTGACAGCTGACAGGCAGCTAACAGTTACCTTCTCCTTGTTCAGCCTAGTGAGTGGGACGTCAGTGTGCCTGACTATAGAGTCACCTATTACTAGTGTGTTGGGTATGTCATTTTGCTTTAAGGGCTGTGATTTCTTGGCACATTGGTTTTGTAAAGTATGTGTTTCAAGGTTTTTGTTGGGGGATGGAGGTTGCTTGGATGTCTGCTATGGAGGTCTCTGTTGCTTTTGCAGGTTCTTATTTAGAGCCTCCAAGTATGTTTTCATGTATTTATGTGTGTTTTTTGCCGGTGCTGGTTTCATAGGTCTATGTGAGACTGGTGGTGTGATGCAAGTAATTCCCTTCTCCTCTTGACTGCCTGGTCCAGTCTTGGGTTGAGAGAGCTTAGCCTCCAGTTTGGCTGTATAACTGCATCTCTTGCATGTATTAGTGTTTGATGGTAGGCAGTTGTAACATTGCCTCAAAATGCCCAGATTCACCAGTTGGACTGGAGAGTACACCTGAAACTGCCCTTTGGACATGCCTGGATAGGTACAGTAAACTGTTTTACTGATTGGCTGGTAAGGTCGAATAGAGATCCTTGTCCTTCTCTACAGTATAGGGGGGGTCTAGTGCTAAGGTTTATTAGTGCTTGCTATGAGTTTTGAGCAAGTGCCAGGCTGAGAAGTGAACGGTTTGAATGCTTAAGTTGAAAGTTTGTCCAGTTCCAAGGGAAAAATTAAAGAGTAGACTTTGTGGAGCCAGGAATAGTTATAGCCTAGCGAACCAGTGTTGCCTGGCATGAAAAACTGCACACATGCGGGTTTTATAGCAGAGAAATGAAAGAGTTAGAAATTAGCCCAAAATGGCCAATAAACTACTAATTTCTGGGCTGAAACCACTCCTCCAGGGACAGAAAGGCTGCTCAAAGCTCCTCTCTCTCACAGGTGAACAGAGAAACTTCCTTCTATCCAAGTAAGATATGGGCAAACACAGAAACTTGTAACACAGCCCTGAATTCAGCACTAACCTGAAAATTGGACTATACTAGCTTAGAAAGGTGGGAAAACAAGTGTATTTTTGTTTTGTTGTTTTTTTCAGAAAATAAAGCAGACGCAGTCAAAAAAACACTTTAAATGCACAGAAATGGCTATCACCCTTGAGTGTGTAGCCTACAACAGTTGGACAGATAATTTAAATACAAAAATGGGTCATTTGAGTAGGGAAAATCTAGCCATCCTAAATGTATCCTCCCAACACTTCCAAATAGCCAGTGATGTATACATACATGAGATTATGGCACTAAGCCTACCTTAAATGCAAAATCGAGTAGAGGGCCGGCACAGGTGCCTTATGGTCCTACTCAGGTACGCATATGTGACTTCATAGCAATTCATAATGGCATTGAAAAATGGAATAGAACACCCTGAGTAAGGAGCATGAGGATCTACTCTATGGTAATATTGTAACACCAAGTAGGAGGGTAGTTTTCGTACATGAGTATTGGGTACAGGATGTTCTACAGTTGCGAAATGAGTACCAGATTAGAAATGAATATCTGCATGCCATAACCCATGTTTATGCAGTATAATGCACTAAGCAATACATGTTCCTCTTCCCTACACATTGTTTAATATGAAGCACTGCTGTATGTACCTTGCATTTCAAGTAGCGTCACTGTACTTTCTTTTACATCATGTGATCATCCTGACCACCTCTGAAACCAGTCTCACTGTCTCCTACACGTGTCCATTCATGTGTTATCCAGCCAGTGTTATAAGTCTTCCTTTCTCTTGGCATTTGGTGACTGACAGAGACACTGCAGTTGGCAGAGTAGCTGCTCATCTCAACATCCATGCACCCGATTGATATAGAAAAAAACTTTTGACGAGGGGGAGATGAGCATCCACAAAGCCTGATTCTCATCTGTAGCTTTTACTAATGTTAAGTCAACTTTTCTCACGAATAGGCCTCTTATATAATCATCTCATTTGCCACGAACCATTCTAGCTAGATCTGCTTTGACTTCATATAGACAAAATGACTGCTGCCTGAGTGCCCTCACACTTTTGTGTTGGTACACCTATCATGTAAATTCTAGCAATCAGAATGCAGCAAAAAATGCCAGCTGCAAAGTAATCTGGCATGTGTTTTGTGATGGTATATGTGTATTTGAATATATATTTTAGTTTTTACTGTTTTTCAATGTCTGTGGGAAGAAAGGGATAGCTTGTAGACAAAAAGATTTACTTTGATTTATATTTTGCTGTTTTGCCTTTAATTTTCACTGTTTGTTTTTAAAAAGGGATAGGTTTTAGACAGGTAGACTCTAGCTATCCCAATGGGCCTAGTCAGCTATAAATTCACACAGACTGCAGAAAGGACAGTTTAGAGGTTATCTAAACAATCCTGTCTTAGTTTGTAATTTGTTGATCTTTGCTGTTAAAAAGAGGTGTGACTGCGAGAGATAGTGAGCAAAAGCTTCTGCCCACATGATGTAAAGGAATTACAGCTTTTGTGTGACTTTCAAAACTTATACGGTCAGAGCAACAACTTCATTTAATATTTACTTGTTTATTGTTTGTGTGATTTTTCTCACAGAAGTTTATTTAAATTATATTTAAATTCTGTGGTAACTGATTTTGATTATTCTTTTCTTTTAGAATTCATTATTCATTTGCAACTGAATATGGATTCCTTAAATGAATTTGCCATAAATGGTTTGCTAAAGCACAAATATCTTATACAGTGTAATAAATGTTATGCATATTTAAAGGTAACAGCTGATAACGCTGGTGATCTGTGTTCTTCGTGTCAAAGGTCGGATGATTTGCTTACTATTGTTAGAAGTAAATCTAGACTTAATGATCATGATTGCACTTGTGCAATTAGCATGGCTTGGAGAACTGTTGTTTCATATATTAATGACTGGACTGGTAAAATAAATAATGTTAAGCAAAGAGCATATAGAACACATTTAAGAGAGGATGTGTCTATTGTCTATAAAGATCACTCAACCCTTATTGGACAAGATAATACCACTGACAACTTTGGTATTCAACAATCTAAGGATTCAGAGAGTATAGAAGAAAATAAAAAAGAAAGAAAGGAAGGAAAACGTTCACAACAAATAACAAGGAAGAAAAAGAAACTGATAAATATCTGTAAGGCAAAGAGAATACATACTAAAATGAACACTGCTTTGTTATGTAACTCACAGATTACAGAGAATGATAACATCTTTCTATCTAAAAACCTTCAGTCTAGAGAAAAAAAGCATCATTTTTCCAAAACAAAAGGTAGAAAAAAGATACAAGGGTCAGATGAAAAGGAAGAAATCAAAACTGAGCAAGAAGGATGAAAGAACATTACTGAAAGAAAAAGAGGAGAAAGACAGACATTGACAATAGGGCTCGAGCTGTAGATGTACAAAGCCAGCTGGACGAGAATTGTATACTTGTAAATGTAATAAGCAATGGAAACAGTGGGATTAATATGACTAATGGTGATGAAGATCTATCCTTTGTAACAACTGATAGAGCAGATATTACTGAATTAGAAGTTGAAGATTCTTCAGATCTGGTCAGAAAAGATACTCTTGTAATTGGAATTTCATTTATTAGATGAACTGATACTTATAATTGCAGAGAAGATAATGAATATCAAGCAGTGTTATGCTTGCCAGGAGCAAAAACTGAGGATGTGAGAAAGGCCTTAGATGCCTTAATGTAAGGAAGTATGGATCTGTTTTTATTCATGTCGGTACAAATGATCTCATCCACAAGAACTCTCTGTTATTTGGGAACTTACAGCCCTCCTAGATATCATAGCCTGTACAGGTGCCAGGATGTATTCTTCACAAATCACATACAGAGGGAAGAGTCAGGTCACCATGAATTAAACGATTTTTAGGTAAATACCTACATGAAAAAATGTCCTGTTTTAAAAAAACGTAAATATGTAGAGCATCTAAGCTTAATTTTGGGCATACATAAGTTCAGTCAGGATGATGTACACTTGTCAATATCAGGGAAGATAATTTTTACAGCAGATATTTTGCAATATTTAGCAAACACAAGGCAGAATTTTTGTCAGTTGAAAATTAAACAGTTCACGGATAGCAACATTTGATGCATCTCTGATGGTTGTTAATGCTAGAAGCATTAATAATAAAGTTTTTTATTGGAAAATGTGCTACGTTTCCACAAGATTGATGTTGTCATTGTTTGTGAAACATGGTTGAAGAACAATGACTGGAAATCAGTTTTGATAGGATATAAATGTTTTTACTCTAACAGACATTCTAACAAAAAATCAGGCGGAGGTGTTAGGGATTCAATGTAGTTACGAGAGTTGTGATTATTACATGTTCATTAATAACACCAATACTATAGATTGTATAACTGTGACAGTAAAGACAACCCTGGAACATATAACAATTGCTGGAGTGTATAGACCACCAAAGTGCTGATGACCTAGAGGAATTCAAATATGTCTTGCTTGAAACACAGGAGGGAAAAATAGTGGCTGGGGAATTAAATGTATAGAAACAGACTGGAATAATATTGATTCAACAGCATTAGTAAGAAAAATATTCACAATGTGTGTTCAGGAACAACAATTTCATCAGATTATAAAAAAGCCTACCAAGGAATGGAACATACTAGATTTTATTTATGTGCTTAAAGAAATTACTTTTATTTCATGTTAAGTTTTGCAACTATTGATTTGCAGTGATCATGGGGTTAAAAGTGATAATTTGTTGCTAGATCATTCTGTCAAATTGAAATCTCAACCAAAGCAGAGAAGATTAATAACAGATTATATGGAAGCAAAACAGTAACTATGTAAAATAGGGTTGCCACCTTTTCAAATGCCCAAAGTGGGACATTTTTGGTACAAACGTCAGATTTTGCAGGCCAAAACATACCCACAGCTAGTACAAAGTACAGAACTTCACTTATTTGCCTAACTAAAGCTTATTCTTGCAGTATTTTAGTTACTTATTCTGTTTCGTATAATATTTAGGTGCTTCAGATACAGAATAACTGTTTTATGCAACTATTACATAAAATGTAGGAAATAATTGTGTCCTAAAATCTCAGGACATTTGCCATTTTTACAATTTTTTTTGCAGGACACAACTGCCCAAAGAGAGACTGTCCCTAGAAAAAGTGGGACAGGTGGTAACCCTAATGTAAAACTAACTGGAGTGATGTAGTTGGTGGAAATACCACAGAAGGAAAGTGGACATTTTTGAAAGAGCAATTGTTTGAATGCAAAAACATCAAAAAATATTCAACATCAGGATCTAGGCACACAACGTCAGTAGGATATATTTCTATAAGAAGAAGATACTTGATTAAGGTGAGAGACAAAAAATATAATAAATTGAAATGAGGATGAATATAACTTTGAAACCTAAAATAAACACGCTGGACAAATAAATTAAATGTAGTGTGAAACAAGATCAAGAAAAATTTGAAGAATATTTATATAAAGATATTGAGCGTAATAGGAAACCATTTTATAGCTACGTAAGATGTGGGAGGAATAAAGAAATGCAAACTGATACATTATGTGTAGATTCTACAAATTTATTTCAGACACAACATATTATCCATATGTTTACAAAACCTTATGCAAAGCAGTTTGGCTCCACAAAGGGGGTGATAAATTATCCTAGACACATCCAGGAAGCCTCAAATACTGTAATCAAATTAGAATACATTAAAGTATGCAACCTGGATCCAAACAAAGTACAGGGAAGAGATGAAATTAGTAATGATGACCTGAGATCACTTCAGCAAGAACTTACAGAACCATTACATCTATTATTTAGTAGGTCGAGAGGGATAACATTGATAAGTCACAGCATGAAGTTATGGGAAAGAGTAGTGGAAGCTAGGTTAAGAAGGGAAGTGATGATTAGTGAGCAGCAGCATGGTTTCATGCCAGGAAAGATCACTACAGATGCAGTGTTTGCTCTGAGAGTGTTGATGGAGAAGTATAGAGAAGGTCAGAAGGAGTTGCATTGTGTCTTTGTAGACTTAGAGAAAGCATATGACAGGTTGCCTAGAGTAGAGTTCTGGTATTGTATGAGGAAGTCAAGAGTGGCAGAGAAGTATGTAAGAGTGGTACAGGATATGTATGAGGGTACTGTAACAGTGGTGAGGTCTGCAGTAGGAATGACGGATGTATTTAAGCTGGAGGTGGGACTACATCAAGGATCAATTCTGAGCCATTTCTTATTTGCAATGGTGATGGACAGGTTGACAGACAAGATCAGACAGGAGTTTCTGTGGACTATGATGTTTGTGGATGACATTGTGATCTGTAGTGAGAGTAGGGAACAGATTGAGAAGACCCTGGAGAGTTGGCGATATGTTCTAGAGAGGCGAGGAATGAAGGTCAGCAGGACTAAGACAGAATATATGTGCGTGTGAATGAGAGGAAGGATAGAGGGATGATGAGGATGCAGGGAGTTGAGCTGTCAAAGGTGGATGAGTTTAAATACCTGGGATCAACAGTTCAGAGTAGTTGTGAGTGTGGAAGAGAGGTGAAGAAGAGGGTACAGGCAGGGTGGAGTGGGTGGAGAAGAGTGTCAGGAGTGATTTGTGAAAACCAGGTACCAGTAAGAGTGAAAGGGAAGGTCTGCAAGAGGGTAGTGAGACCAGCTATGTTATATGGGTTGGAGATCGTGGCACTGACAAAAAGGCAGGAGTCAGAGCTGGAGATGGCAGAGTTAAAGATTTGCATTGGGTATGGTGAGGATGGACAGGATTAGGAATTAGTATATTAAAGGGTCAACTCAGGTTGGACGGTTTGGAGACAAAGTCAGAGAGGAGGGATGCTGGGTAGTTTGGGAAAAGGATGCTAAGGATGGAGCTGCCAGTTAAGAGGAAAAGAGGAAGGCCTAAGATAAGGTTTATGGATGAGAGATGACATGCAGGTCGTTGGTGTGACAGAGCAAGATGCAGAGGACAGGAACAAATGGAAACAGATGATCCGCTGTGGCAACTGCTAATGGGAACAGCTGAAAGAAGAAGGAGAAGAAAAATAATGGAGAAAGTAATATTAGAGAAGTCATTATCAGAATTGGAAAGATTGGGATGTGAAACCATATATCAGCATGCATATGTTGAAAATAGATCTATTATCACCTGTGGCATGATGTTTTATCACAATATAATAACAGCTATGAATGCAAAATTGTGCTGCAATGTAATTTATATAGATTTAACTTCAGCATTTGACAGAGTCATACACAAAACACTAATCAATAAGGTAGAACAACTAGGTATTGATGTACTCTTGCTAAGATGGATAGCTGCATGGTTTCAAATAAGACATTGCAAGTATCATACAACAATTAGGTGAAATTTGAGGTTACAGTCAGGGTGTCCCACAGGGCTCTGCCCTAGTCCCATACTTGTTTAGATTGTATCCTTCAGATCTACCTTTTTTCATCTAAGGTGTTCTACGGTCTGTATGCAGATTACTTGAAATTGGGTAAACTGATTACAGGTGTTACAGATGGGGCACGTCTGCAAAAGAACTTAACTAAACTGACCATTTCAGCACAGGAGAATAATATGCTGATAAATACATCAAAAAATAAGCATATGAAATTTGGGAGACATAAACTGAAATGTGGAGATTTAATGCAGCACACAGTAAATGCTTCTACAAACTCTCAGTTAAAGACTCCCAACTATTCCACAAACTTTACTGAGAATTCCTCCATACTTAAATGTTACCTTCTGAATTGTATGCTTCCTATAAATTGTGTTAAAATCACAGTTGGAGAAATAATTTTTAGCTTTTGTTTTACATTTTCCACGGAAACTTCAATGGAAAGTCAGCCAGGGAGGATATTTTTGTACAAGGAATCCGCACCTAGCAACAGCACCGGCTCAGTGTCTACCAATGAATGTTATCCTGGTTGTTTCAGGAATATCACTGTTCTGTTAACAGTGAGATAGTAAAAGGTAATTGTATTTGACATTTTGGGTAGCAACTAACAGAGATAAGAATTTTAAGCTAAACGTTCATCTTAATTTGAGATTTTTTTTAATCAAGGTTTATTTTGTGTACTGCTACATCCAGGCAATCAAATGTTATGATCCTGCTTTACAAATCTCTTTAGACCACATTTGGAATATGATGCTGCATTTTGCACCCCTGGTAACTCAAAGATTAATAAATTGGAGAGTGTCCAGGGATTATTTACTAAAAATGTCAGTACTGTATACCAACACAATGAGTAGATTCAAATTATAGTTATTTTTATACATTCCTCAGAGCAGACCTGTCATACAAATCTTTCACTGATGACTTTTTAGTCTCACCAGTTGGCATACCTCTCAGCTTCTTATGAATAATTCGTGACAAAGCCAAAAATAATGGGGGAACAAAGTCCCAAAATCAGGAAATTATTTTAAATATTGGCTCATAGGTTCAAAGGTGATTTCTAGGCTAATGGGATAAGAGCCTTTATAAGCTTAGCCAATAATATGCAGCATACAACAATATCATCCCTCAGATTTACTAATCTTCTGTGCAGAACTAGCTTAGTCCTGCATGGAAGTGACCACTTAGGAGCAGGATGGCAGCACGCAATGCATAATAATGAGGCGCGCTGCCTGAACTCCTAATCTTACATGGAGCATATAAGAGTGCAGGGGGCATGTCTGAGAGAGGAGCCCTCAGAATATACATGCCCCCCACAATGCAGAACAGCAGAAAGGGGCAAGAAATGAGCGAGACCGCTCATAGCTGTCCGCATATCCCCACCAACAGTCCCCCATGTGTACAAAAGCAACAGTACATAAATAAAATGAAGAAACCCTTTTATTTTTTTTTAAATCTGATTAAAGCTAACCGTAGGTGCGCGGGCGTGCCCATTGCTTAGCTACGGTTAATGTAGCTTAAATGGCTGAAGAGGATAACAAGGAAGATATACACAAATGAAGCAGCATAGCAATAGTATAGTGGGCAGAGCATTCACCTTTTGAGCAGGCATTCCTGATTCGAGTCCCACTGCAGCAAACTCCATTTTCTATGGCAAAGCACGTTATGAGTAATATTTATGTTGCATAACCCACTAAATAACATATTTTTATGAACCAGAGTACTGCTGTAAATACACATGTGAGGTGTCAGTGTCATAATGAATAAGGCACTAGTAAGCAGGTTTAAGCACAAATAAGCAGTAGTAAGCATATTTAAGCACTAGTTAGCGAGCGTAAGCCCGTTTGCACGGCGGTAAGCAATGCCTACACTGGCTAAGCAATTCTAAAGCTAACACTCTGTAAGCAGATGTAATGGCAGGTTAGCAGTGCTTACCCCACTTACAACTGCTCAAAAGTTCCTTAATCACTCTGTATCCAATGGCCCTTGTCCTGGCTATCAACAAAATAAGCAACTATGCAGGTCTCAAACCCAGGACCCCATACACCATAGTTACAGTAGTTAACCACCAAGCCATCACAGAAATACAGAGGAACGAGGTATCAGCAAACAAGTCCTCATCATAGTAAAACCAAACTGAACCTGTGAAAGGAATCAGTATACAGTTATATGTTCCATAACCCACTACATAACATAAATATGTGAACTGGAGTACAACAGTAAGCCCAGAAGTGAGGTGTAATTGTAATAGAGTGTTGAAGTCCCCAGTAAAACACAAGGACCCCATAGAGTGTATGTACACATTAATCGTGGATACCTGGTAGATACATAGGATGCAATGAATAAGAAATCAATACCCAAAAGGAAATATAATGCAAAGTCTAATATAAGCACCACTAAGCATTGCACAGGCCAGCTTAGGAGGTGTAAGCAATGTGTAGACCAGCTAACTCAATGTGCCCAGTGGTATACCCCTTTAAACAATGCCAACCCTAGGTAAGCAGGTTTGTCCGTAATTTAGCCTTTTCAAAACTAGCCAATCATGGAAAAGTGCAGAAAATCGGCCCTACTTAAACCCAAGAGGCGGGAATACATCTCATAACTGGTTGTAGCTTCCCCTTGCAGGCACTATGGCAGTAAGGGGAGAAGGTGTGCACGTCTGGGCACAGCGCTGGTACATCCAGGAGTCCAAGGTCATGGCAGGACTCCTAGTTAAAGACCATGCTCGGAGACTGCTGCAGGGCCAGTACTAGGGCTCCCAATATAAGGCAGAGGCCTGGGAACGTCTTGCCTGCAACCTCACCAGTGCCACTGGCATATCCCGAACTGGTGAGCAGGTCAGGCACCACTATGCCGACCTGAGGCAAAGTAAGGGGGACCTCTTGGAGGAGTGGCTCCAAGAGGCTAGAACATCAGGGGATGTTCCAGACATGTGTAAGTATCACCCCAGTATGTGTGTAATAATTGCCAGCTCAGGTATATCATTGATAGGTATGGCTAAATATTCCTCTTATGTCACCCACAGCTGCAATGGAGCGGGCTGCAAACCAGGAGGCCCACATCAGTCGCCTAGTGAGGTTGCGATGTGAAGCAGGTTAGTAATACTCGTGCATTTACTGTCATAGGAAATAATAATAAAAGTAGTAGAAAATTAATTGCTAGTATAAAACCTGTATTGTTCAAGGCAAGTACTGCATACACTACAGAATATGGCAGTAAGTGTATCATATTGTTTGTAAGTAAATAAAAGTGTAATAGCCTGACAAAACAGGTCTAACTGCTGGACGGCATGTGTATATCCTGGTATCATATGGTAATGTAGATATGCAATCATGTAATAGTACTGTAATATTAAGCACTGTTACCCACACTGTGCACCATAAATTGAATGTGTAGGAATGCCTGCATATGACAAGTGTAATCCCAAGAAGCCATTTAGTACAACTGAGAGACACATAGGCAGCAATCAGGGAAAATGCAGACAACAAAAACCTAATAGCACATGCAACTGGGCTGTGAGCTGTTGCTTTTTTAGCACACACAGCCATGGTTCGAATCCGGCCAGTGCTAGTAGTCTGCATACAGAATCATTCCCCACAACTGTACAGATATGTCCAGAATGTCTATTAAAGTAGCCCATATATGTTGCCTATCAACCTGTCCCCCTGGGAAATCAGTGGGATGATCCCAGATTTATAGGCAGCAAACAGGAAATACAACTGATTGACACACAGCTGTGAGAACAAAGCTGGCACACTAGCAACTCCCCAATACCTTATGTGACTAAGAAGCCACGTATTTCCCATTTACTCCCCAACTTGTCAAGCTGTGACCAGAGTGTGTACAGTAACAGAGTGAGATGTATGTGCATAATACTAATGTGGAATCTGGTACTGTGTGTGGGAACATTCAGGTAGTGCTAATAAACATTCCTCCCACAGGTCTTTCAGATACCAACACTGTGCCCAGAAATACAAGAATGATATGCAGTTGCTCTGAATAATGAGGTATTACACATCACTGTCGCCCACACTGTCCTACAACATAAAACTGTCTAGGAAATCTGTATAAGAGTGTTGTAATACAAGGTCAGAATGCAAAAGCGTAGGGGATTAATAAGACAGAAAGCAGATAGGAGATATACATCAATATTTATATAGCAGACACAACTGTGATGGACAGTGTTTAAGTTGTAGCAGACATAGCCATAGTCTGAATCTTGGGAGTGGAATTAGACTGCATACAGATTCATACCCCACAACTGTACAGATGAGGATAGAATGTCCAGTATATGTGCCCATATCTGCTGCCTGCCCCCCTGTCCTCCTGGTAAGTCTGTGGAATGATCCAGGATGTTTAGCCAGCAAACAGGGAATACAAGTGATTGGCAAACATCTATGAGAACACACCTGTCGCTGTAGAAACCCCCAAAACTGTTAGGAGAGTAATATATCAAGTATGTCCTCTCTACACTCCCATGTTGTCAAGCTGTGACCAGATTGTGTACAGTAACAGAGTGAGATGTATATGCATGATACTAATGGGTAATCTTTAACTTTGTGTGGCAACAGTCAGGTAGTGCTAACAAACATTGCTCACACAGGTACGTTGGATATGAACGCTGTGCTGTGAAATAAAGACCGTTATAACCTGTACTGGTACTGTTCACTCTGGTATTGTAGGGAATTGTGAGTGTTGCAGTTTCTCTGAATAATAAAGTATCACTGGTCACTGTCACCCACACTGTGCTACATAATATAACTGTGTAGGAAAGCATGTATATGTGTGTGTCAGGTCACTAAAGGTGGAAGAGGACAATATTCTAGATATGTCCAGGCACACCAGCATGTGGTCAACATATGGCCAGAGTCTGTGCAGAAAGAGTTGGATAGCATAGTGCAAAACATCAACCCGGAATCCGGGAGTATGTGTACAAACAATTAGTGTTAACAAACATTCCCTCCACAGGTATACCAGGTAAGAGGTGTATACTGCAGGTAAAACCAGTTCATGTGTAATGATGATGAAAGCCATATCACTGTCCAAACTAAGGCTATAGGGTAGTGTAGTAAGACTTGTAAGGTACATAACAGCACTGACTAGGAAAGTAATGTGGACTACAGGAATATACTAGTTGCTAATTGACATCTTTCTCCCCCCCACACCATATCTTCAACAATAATCAACATACCCACCCCAACCAGTATGTAATGACACCTATGTTCTGATAATGTCCAATTGTTTGATAAAATGTTAATGGTTCCCATGCATGTGCTATGTTGAATTATTCCAACATTGGTGGCATGGTGCCATCAATGTACCTGCATGCTGTTCTTATTAACACTGTGGTCCCATATATGCATGTGTTGTTTGCTATGCAACTGTTCCGTATCTGGTGTCTGGGTTAATGGGAATATCTATGCATGCTGTTATACCTAACCCTGGAATGTGTTGACTAATACTAACTCATAAATGATGATGAAATGTAAACACTACAGCACGCTTGGGAAGGCCAGACCCAGCAGACCTACCTGTCCCACCTCAGCTGGCCGTGGCAATGGGCAGCAGCATGTCTGGGGCCCAACCCAAGACCTCCCTGTCCGTTGGTCCTGCACCACCGTTGGGTGGAACTGGCTTAGGGGATGGGGCTCGTTCTCCCAGGAGTGGGCGTGGACAGGCACCTGTCACCCATCACCAGGTCGAGGTTGTGGTGCGTAGAGCGATCATCGAGTAGTTTGGTGATCTTCTACACCAGCTCAAGGGCCGTGTGTCACGATTAGAGAATCAGCCTGGCTCTGGGACTCACCCCCCAGTGCAACCACCTTCGGGGCTGTGAAGGTGCAATGTTGACTGCCCATGGGTGGAGACCTCAGTCCCATTGTTACCACTAGGAAGCTTGTGGGCTTCCGATATCCCAAAACCACTCTCCATCAAGGTGCTTAGTCCCCACATGTGTCATATACCACCCCTGTATGGTTCTTGTTAGTCTTGTCTGTAACCTACCCAACCTACGTCCCAAAATATACCTACTACCCCTTCCCAACATCCCACTCTCACCTGAAAAAAAAAAAGGGCAATCTGTTCCTACAAAAAAATCTTGCCCCATACATAGCTGTCCATTTCGCACTGGACACATGTAATCCGGTCTAATTGGCATCACAACTTATTATTGTTGTCCTCACCCCTCTCCCAGGGGTTTGAGTGTCTAAATCTACCTCCAAATTCAGTGTATATGCACAGCTGTTGCTGTAGAAGAATTGGGTAGCTATGGACCTTCCCTACACCCTTCCTGCACATCCCTAGCTATTTTCCCTACTGTCTTTCCCTCTTTCTGCCCCTTTTTCACCACTTTCCTATCAACCCTCTTATATTTTCTTTTAAAGAAATTAGCACGGGGGTAAGCAGGAGTAAGCACTTTTAAGCAGCAGTAAGCGGGTTTACGCCTGTTTACACGGGGGTAAGCAATGCCTACACAGGTTAAGCAATACAGAAGTTAACTGATTATAAGAAACTGTAACCGGAAGTTAGCAGTGCTTGTCTCCACACAAACCCACTCAAACCCACTTGCAACTGGTTTAAAGTGCCTTAATCACTCTGTATCCAATGGCCCGTGTTCTGCCCAGGAGCAAAATAAACAGTCTCGACAAGGCTCAAACCCAGGACCCTACACACCAGTGATTTACCACTAAGCCATGCCTGATATACGTAACCCTGATGTTTTCGCAAACATATCATCCAGCCCAGACATTAAACAGTACAGAGAATGTATTCCACCATTTGGATGTATGTGTGTGTAAATATATTAATATCTAAACAGATACAACATATATATATATATATATATATATATACATATATATACATATATAGAAATATAGCTGAACATATATACATGCAAATGGCTACATCAACACATATGTCTATACACCTATATGTCAACATATACACGCCAAGTTACATATATGTAAGCAGATATATATCTAAGTAGGTATATACGGACATAGCTATATATAAGTAAGCAGATATATATATATATATATATATATATATATATATATATATATATATATATATATATAGGTATATATGGACATACATGTGTAGATATCAATGGGAGATTAACTAAAACATATATGTCCACATGCACCATTAATGGGGTTGAGAGGCCCCAAACAATATACGTCTTGTACGAATAGGTATACCCTCCCCTCCACAGCCAAACACATCCGCCCTGCAATAAACTACCAAGTGTTGCAGATCCCATAACGAGGACTTGACATGACATGGGTGCAAGATGTTAATAGTACTGCATCCCACCTGTATGATGTCAGACTGGTATTGGTAACATATCATGCAGTACAGCCTGGCTCCCATAGGAAATGTAAATAGTGGAAGCTATCAACATCCCCAGGATAAATATACACAGACACATATATGCAGATACAGATATATATATATATATATATATATATATATATATATATATATATATATATATATATATATATATATATATATATATATAGATAGATAGATATAGATAGATAGATATACATGTGACTGCACATACACACACAGAGATATGTACAGTAAGATACTTATGTAGGTGCACACAATATGGAACAGCCACTATGCCTACAGTTAACACCTTAACGACTGGACACTGGATGAGCCACCCATACAAATGACAGTCATTGCCTGCAACATATACCCACAGAGAGGTCATAGGATAAACCATCTCACACACAGGTCTGCAGAAATGGAAAACCATTATTTGTGTACTATTACAGATTTATATGCCATGTCATATAGCTGTTCAGACACTGACATCCATATAAACAGAGTAATGCAGCTGTGAAACAGTTATACTAATATAGTAGTCTAGAAAGGTTCACAACTGTTGCTGTCCAGGCCAAGCCCTTCAAATAGTACAATAGTAAAGACAGACTGAGCCACAGGATACCAAACAATCAACAGTAAGTAATGCAGCTTCTATCCACACTATCCACACTCTGTACACAATCACTAGGTGGTAAAGACTTCAGTTGACCAAATGGGATGTAACTGTTACATAACAAGGCATAACTGACACCATCACAAGCACACTGACAAACAGAACAGTCTGTATGGCAGGAGGCAGTAGGCCTGCAGTAACTCACTTTATGTAAGTAATGTCAAAATAGGTGACATGTATGGTACTGTACATCCAGATACCTTTACGGCAGCTCACATCTGATACCCCCACATATTGTAACAGCCTAGGTTATTTATGGTGCACCCCCCCCCCGACTCAATAGTACAACCCCATATACCACTGTTACATACACTAGCCTCTGGAGTGCATATGGGCACACATGTATGGTGTAGGTGAAGCCCACACATATATCGCCCCAGCCCCACTGTATGTGTGGGGGATACAACAGCAGTGGACTGCTGGCAGGAATGGCAGCGTGATATACGTAAATGTGTATATGTATCACTATCTGTATATGTGTAGCCATATATCGCTCTGTATATGTATATATCTGGGTGTGTATATGTATACCTATGTACATATACATACCCATCTATATATGTTGATATGTATATGTGTATATATCTATATAGATAGCAGGATAATTATATATACATATATTTCCATCATATGCCATGAACATGGAGTGTAGGCCTACCTCAGCCCCTATAGTCCCAATTACGTAGTGCAAGAGGATGTCAGGTATGTCTAGCAGGTATATCAGCAGACTATTGCTACTGTAATAGTAATTGCCTTCACAGACATGGTGTGTGTGGGAGGTCACATCTGCTTTTTACATGTGTGCCATTGGCTACTGACAGACATCCTGAGGACATCATAATACAGTACTGCTGTAACTGTGGACTACAGCAGAGATATTGGCCAATATATGTGGACATTCTGGCACACTCTGGACAGTCCAAAAGTATACACATAACCCCTTAGTGCAAACATGTGGACCAAGCCTGACAATGTGAATGTTAACAGCCATGTAGATGGGTATAACATGTAACGACTGGTATACATATGCCCCTATAGGTTATGCAGTCACATGCCCCTGTCTGTCCTGACACATACTAACCACTGGTACAGAGGTGCCATGGCCACATACTACTCACTAGATATTGACATACATCTGTACAGCATCCCACTGCTCTGTCTGGCATACATGACTGCTAAGGGAGGCCTGGCAGAAATACATCTGGCAAGCATCTGGACATGACATCTCACTGGTTAAGTACACTAACCTGTTAGCTATGTAACAAAGCACTGCACAGGCTGCAGACAGACTTGCTGAACACTGGCCTCATATGGTATGTTAGCATATTATTACAGTATATGGACTATCTGTTCAACACCATCCTCATATGTGCCACTCACACACAAACCCTACATATACTGGCCCGCTACACAGTGTGGTTGATGCCTGTCTGTGGTATGGGATATGTGTGTGTATGGACATACAAACATGTAAGCTGATATGGTAACATACAGTGGAGCAGTATGTAACATCAGATAGGATGGGACCAGGAACAATGACATCTACCACAGTCTGTACACAGGCCAAAGTACATATTAACATTACACACACTGTCAACATTCACCATAAGTACACAGACCTCAGTACTGTACACACAACCACAGAATGTCCAGGTTATGTCATCAAATATAACCCCTACTTTACATAACATGTGTAGCAGTCTGATATCTCACTGGCTTATCATATATGATGTCACTAATTATGGTGTACAGCACATATGCACCTTTTAATGCTTGACATATGTACAAAGGTTGACAGAGGTGTGGCTGGAAGCACATACACAGGGCCAATATTGACATGTTGCTGCAATAACCTCATACATTTACTGTTGCAACAGGGTTTGTTGTAACATATGTTCTATGAGGGACATGAAGTCAGTAACTGTCACGGTTCCACCATCCTAAGACTGCAATCCTCACACTACCTTCTGCAGTTCACAGATAGGTGCTGTGTGGGTAACACATGAAACCAAAGGCACCACACACTGCCCAGTCTGAAGATGATCCTACAGATGGGGATTCCTCATACACAGAGCACTGACGTGGCAGGTATTGCAACATATCCACACACACCCTGTTAAACAAACATTACTCCAAATGCATTATAGCAGCACTTACAGTCTGTAGTCAGGTCAGGCACATCCCCCTCCTATGTGTTGCCCTGTTCCCACAGTGTATGTTGTTAGAGGTAAATCCCCAATCTATCTGAGATGCTGTTTGCCAAACAACAGATCGAGTTCCTGCTCACGGGGAATGGAAAGGCCCAACACCAACATGATGTTGCTAGATATTGAAGTATGTTACCATGCAATTGGCTATGGGAATGTTACCACAGCTGTTCCACATGCAGTCACCTAGAGGAAGGCTGCAATTCATGCAGAGGCCATCAGCTGATCATGAGTATCACTTAAAATACACATGCTGCTGCCTAAGCAAAGCAAGTGTAGGTCTTCATATCCACCAGAGAAGGGGTGAGAGAGGCAGACATAGTCAAAGACAAGTCAGGGAGGGGTGGGAGAGTAAAACCTAAGCGTGTTTGCATCTCACACCTACCAGCACAGGGTATCAAACCCCTGATGACTATGTAGTGCTATCACATTTCCATGCAGTTATTGGATGCGCCACATAGGTTACATGGTGAGGAGCACTCAGAACGTATATGTGCTGGTGAGTGACTTCTGCAACAGGGATATGGTAGCTATACAGTAGTGTAGTACACGTGCCTGTCCGCATGACCAGGTGCCAGCAACAACACAGCCACACTCTCACAGGGATGCACACACATTGACACACTTGGTAGGGCCAGGAATACAACTCATCACTAGTGAGATTGCCACAACACAATACTGTGCAGGTATCACATGCACCACAGGGGTCATACAGAGGTTATATGGGCAAAGGGTATGGGGAGGTGTCTGACATCAGACAGCATGCTTCAGTATGCCAATGGGAGTTGTAGTGAGTGTGAATGTGATCATATGCATCATACAACACACACACACACACACACACACACACACACACACACACACACACACACACACACACACACACACAATGCCAGTACTGACATGCATGGGAGCAATTCTTTACGGGTGTGTGGTGGACGACTGTGCCAGATGGCTATACAAGGCTAGGTGATGGGTACACCTTGGCATCAGGCCACATGATAATGGTCTGCATTGTGGCTAAGGGGTATAGTTTCTCTATTTGCCCACACAGGTGAGTATTGTATCCACCATCCAGTCAACTGGGTGACTGTTGCATCTTGCCAATGCTGTGCATTGTTTGCCATGTATGTGTTCCTTAGTCCATGACATGGATGTTGTCTGGGATGTGCACACCTCCCACATGCATGTACAGTGACATGTGGAACTGTACCTGGGGTGTCTGACACATGTTGTGTACACAGATTATCATCTGATGTGCCAGTCTTGGTCTCCTGTGGCAGGAGCAGGTAATGGACAGCAGGTTTACCCTGCACTTACATTGATAGCATGCTAACAGCATTCCCTGGTGTCAGTGGCATATGTCCATAGAGGGCATGTTTTCAGGCATGGTATGTCCTTTGTGGGTCACATTTGATGGCACCACAGGTGTTGCAGGTGTCCAGTGGGGAACATGGGGAAGGTGCACTGTCTGCATGTACGTGCCTATTGGACAGATGGACAGGGTGCCATGCCCTCTGTAGCCCACTGCAATCACTCCAGAGTTACTACCAGTGGGCAATATGCAGTGTACTACCAACATATTGGTTGTTGCCTAGGCAAGTGTGTGTGTGTGTGTGTGTGTGTGTGTGTGTGTGTGTGTGTGTGTGTGAGATATGGGTTGAGAGTGTTCTCTGGGTAATACTGCTGTTGCTAACTGTGTTTGCCTGGCCTTGATGTCACATGTATGGGTATGGATCTGCACCCCAGCCTCTCGGCTATTTCACATTTGTTATCTCTGTACAGTGGACATTGTGATATATACTAGGGCCACCATATAAGAAATTTGCAAATCCCGCTCCACATTGGGTCCAGTTGTTACGCACTCACATCTACCTCCACACAGGATACAAGTTACACACACACACACACACACACACACACACACACACACACACACACACACACACACACACACCTGTCATGCTGGGAATAGAACTCCTACCTAATTGATTACACTACAGGACTACATAGTTATAGTATGTGTCAAGGAGATTACTGGAGTACACCTTCTCCAAAGGTGTATTTCACATTGGATGACATCAGCAGGATTGCCAAAGTAGGGCAGTTAAATTGTAGGGGGTGTGGCTAGGCTAAAATGCATTGCGCCCTACACAGACATTGAAACACACACAAAACATCCACAACCAACATGTGTGGGTATAGAACCCCTAACAGAGGTCTATATCACACTACAGCATGGAGCTGTTATAGGATGCACCACAGGGATTACTGAAGAACTCCTTCCCCAAAGGTATATTTCACAATGAATGACATCAACAGAATTGCCAAAGTAGGGCATTTGAACTGTAGGGAGTGTGGCTAGGCTAAAATGCATTGCGCCCTACATATACATTGAAACACACACAATACATCCACAACTGACATGTGTGGGTATAGAACCCCTAACAGAGGTCTAGATAACACTACAGCATGGAGCTGTTATAGGACGCACCACGGGAATTACTGGAGAACACCTTCCCCAAAGGTATACTTCACAATGAATGACATCAGCAGGATTGACAAAATAGGGCATTTGAATTGGAGGGAGTATGGCTAGGCTAAAATGCATTGCTCCCTACACAGACAGAGTCAGATAGACACACACACAAACACACTTACTATGTCTGGGATTAGAACTCCTACCTAACTAATGTATCACACTACAGCAGCATGCAGTTATAGGACACCCTATGGAGATTACTGAGCTACAACCTTCCCAGAAATGTATTTCTAGGTGGATGACATCAGCAGCCTTGCTAAAGTTGAGCATTTGAAGTGTAGGGAGTGTGGCTACCCTAAAAAGCATTGCTCTCTAACAGGCAGAGACACACACACATTTGCCAAGTCGGGGATTAGAACTCCTACCTAACTAATTTATCTCACTACAGCAGTATGCAGTTATAGGATGCGCTACAGAGATTACTGGGCTACAACCTTCCCAGAGGTGTATTTCTAGGTGGATGACATCAGCAGCCTTGCCAAAGTTGAGCATTTGAAGTGTAGGGAGTATGACTACCCTAAAAAGCATTGCTCTCTACACAGACACACACACACACACACACACACACACACACACACACACACACACACACACACTTGCCAGGTCTGGGATTACAACTCCTGCTTAATTTATTACACTATAGCAGTATGCAGTTATAGGATGTGCTATGGAGATTACTGGGCGATAACCTTCCCAGAGGTGTATTTCTAGGTGGATGACATCAGCAGCCTTGCCAAAGTTGAGCATTTGAAGTGTAGGGAGTGTGACTACCCTAAAAAGCATTGCACTTTACACAGACAGAGACACACACACACACACACACACACACACACACACACACACACACACACACACACACACACACACACACACACACACACACACACACATACACACTTGCCAAATCTGGGATTAGAACTCCTACCTAACTAATTTATCACACTACAGCAGTACGCAGTTATATGATGCTGTTATAGGATGCTGTATGGAGATTACTGGGCTACAACCTTCCCAGAGGTGTATTTCTAGGTGGATGACATCAGCAGCCTTACCAAAGTAGAGCATTTCAATTGTAGGGAGTGTGACTACCCTAAAAAGCATTGCTCTCTACACAGACAGAGACAGACACACACACAAACACACACACACAGTTGCCATGCCTGTGATTGGAACTCCTACCTAACTACTTTATCACACTACACCAGTACGCAGTTATGGGATGTGCCACGGAGATTACTGGGCTACAACTCTCCCAAAGGTGTATTTCACAGTGGATGACCTCAGCAGCCTTGTCATAGTAGGGCTATAGGGAGAGCAGTGTGTGTGCATAGGCCATTACCCATTCATCTAGAGGTTGACACACCACATGCAGCCACAGACAGGGTCATATTTCACAAGTATGTGTATACAGATGCTAGATGACTACTTCCTTGTACAGTCATGTTGCACAGCTAGCACGTGCACCACATAGTCTGTACTACTGACAGATACTGGTGGCTAGTATCTACAGTGAGTGATGACTGGACCTCATGTGGTTGTGGCACTTTGGCTGTGTGCTGGGTGGGACAGGCCTGGATGGCTCCTTGTCACAGTCACACAGTCACCCTCTTCCACACATCTATGTATGTCTACCTTTGGCATATATCTAATGACAACACACTATAATAAGCCAAAGGTAGATATACATACATCTATGTATGTATACCTTTGGCTTATTATAGTGTGTTGTCATTAGATATATGTCTGTATTCCTGTCAACTGTGTGCAAAGCATGTGTGGTGCATACTGAGGAGTGTCTGCACTAACACCTGTGACTGCCAGATATGTCTGGTCCACTGGGGTTTGCAGACATGGCCTTCATGTGTTTAAGTGTGTGAGCATGCCCAGTATGACCTTTCAGTGTGTTGTTGACTGACATTGCCTTCATTTCTTTAAGTGTGTGACCATGCCCAGTACGCCCATCTGTATTGAATGTGTGGATCAAGTCCAGGTAGTCTGTACTGCAGTGCTGACCTATGTGTTGTACACCTACAGGTAGCATACTGTTTCTGAAGGGTATCCGTCAATCACTTGGCATTGACTGTTACTACATTTCTACATAGGATGGGGGGCACACCTGACTATTTCTACATTTCTGCACAGGACTGTGGGGGCACACCTGACTGTTACTACATTTCTATGTAGGATGAGGGCACACCTGACTATTTCTACACAGGTTTGGGGGGCACACCTGACTGTTACTACATTTCTGTGTAGGATGGGGGGCACACATGACTATTTCTACATGTCTACACAGGATTGGAGGGCACACCTGACTGTTACTACATGTCTACTTAGGATGTGGGTGCACACCTGACACTTGTACACATCTTCTATGACTGTACTGGTATGTCAGGTACTCCATTTCATTCTGTAGTCTTACCTATCATGCTGCCTAGAGGCATACCAGTGTACTACAGATCTTAGCTTGTATTTACCTACATATTAGTTTCAGACTTCCTACCCTTCAGAACTGACATCCCACTGCATGACCTGCTGTAGTCTGTCTGTGTAGTCCTGGGGGGGGGTTATCCATATGGATCATTCAGAAGCCATAGCACAGCATTTGTTTGTTTCTCGACACCTGTCCTGCTGGCTGTGACTGTTGTTGGGTATGTGAACCCCCCCGACTGGCATGTGTGAGTCACTTACCTTGTGGGTGTTCCAGTACTGAGGGTGATGCTGCAGGGCTGCCTATGTCGGATGCACATAGTACACTCCCTTCACATGGTTGAGCACAGGTAGTGTAATGTTTGGCATCCCTTTTACTGTATGTGAGAGTGTTATTCCCTGGGTCCCTCCTGTGTCAGTGTATGTGCTATGCATTGCCTCTTTGCCAAGACCAGGGCATACTGGGCACTCCTCCTTCTGCCTACTGGGGCAGGCTCAGGTTGTTCCTCCTCCAAGTAACTCTGTGCCTGTGCAGGCCTTGGCAATGGTGGGGGGCTGTGTGGCCCTACCTCATGCTGTTCCTGCTGCAGCTGTTTCCACAGGATCATATTGTGTAGCATGGCACATACGAGGACAATTTGGGTACATGTAGCTGGTGAATACTGCAAGGCTCCACCAGATGTGTCCAGGCACCGGAACCCTGACTTGAGCATCCCAAACACATGCTCTACTATAATTCTGGTCTGTGCATGTGCCTCATTATGGAGTTCTTGTTTGGGTGTGTGTGCATTTCTGATGGGTATCATCAGCCATGGCTCCAGTGCGTAACCAGCATCCCCCACTAGGTGACCGTCAGGGATGTCCCCATTGGCAAATTTCTGGTACAGTTGCGTCAAATGCCAGATGCGGGAATCATGATAGCTTCCAGGGCAACCAGCACACACATTCATTATTATGCCCTGGGCATTGCACACGACTTGGCAGTTGATGGAGGGGAAGCCCTTGCGGTTGATGTAGACCCTACCCCACTCACCGGGTGGTGCTTTGATGCATATGTTCATGCAGTCTATAGCACCCACTACCTCAGGGTATTCTGCTATTTGGTGGAACAGTTGCTTATTGCTGGCCAATGCCTCATGTGTGTTGGGGAAATATATGTGCTCACCGACATGTGCTGACATGGCATCCAGGAACTGGTGGAGTACCCTGGATGCTGATGCCTGTGAGATTCCCATCATATCCCCAGTTGGCCTTTGGAAGGTACCTGTAGCTAGTATTCTTAGGCCTACACATACCTTGATATCCACTGGGATGGGTTCCCCTCTGTTAGTTCTGTATGTCAGGCATGGCCGGCACAGATCAACAATTTGCTGTAGGAGGTTCCTGTCCACCTTATAGTGGTCCACTTTTTCTAGCTCATGTAGCCCCTGGTAGGTTACCCTGGGTCTGTACACTCTTCTCCGTCTCCTCATTGTGGGCTGGTCGACAACATTCACATCCTCACCACCATCAGCTTCTTGCACAAGTTGTATGATAGCTATTGCAGCCCCTATCATTTTGCTGTTGTGAGTGTTAATAGTTCTCCACTTGTTTACACCGGTGGTGTAGAGTGTGGGAAAAACCAGAGGGGAAGGTGTTTGCATAGTTTATAGTAGTGTTCTGAGCTGGGCTGGTCTGCTGCCTGTGTAATTGGCTGATTCTGATACATTTCACCTGCCAGCTATGCTAATTCTCCTTGATTACCTTCCTACTGCTGTTTTCTCTTCCCATTGCCTTCCTGTTTAAGCCAGGGGGTGCACCACACAAACAGAATGCTCAAATGTGCACAGTGCTGCTGATTCCTGGTTTAACTTTCTTTTTCTTCCTTTAAAACCCAGTGCGTGGCGCGCACACCCACTTAGGCAATGTAAAGAGTGCTAGGCAGGTTTAGACACACCCCCTCCGGCTTAGCTGGGCTAAGCTAGGAGCAAACCTGAGCCACAGGGCTCCAATCTGCTTACAGTATGCCTGACACACCCCCACATGATGTCGCCTAACTCCTAGGCTTGCACCAAGCTATTCCTACTCTTACACTGTTGGGACCTGACTCTCATACTGGGAAAAACTGGGATTCACTATCATTCCCCTCATTTGCATAGGATTGCCTGCTAATGCATAGTTACATGTCTCACACTGACCCTCCCCCCTTAGCAACCACTACTGATGGGCCATGTTGTCTTCTGCCTGCCATTGACTTGCATGGCAGAATACTGATTTTAGTTAGAATGCTTAATTTAGGTTTATTTTGTTATTTTCCCCCCAATCCCGTTTGCACACCATTGCTCTACACTTAAACAGCCGAGATTGGCTAAAAAAAATTTAAAAGTTGATTTTTGTATTTTTTTCACTGTTTGCAATGTCAATGGCCTTATACTTGGCCATTGGCATGCTTACTACATGATATGCAGCCTTTATTTGGAGCTGTCACAGCTCTGTTTTGGAGTTTGCAGAAATGTATTCGGTTACTAACCGAGTACATTTCTGCAGATGGCACTAGTCCTGCACGGACAGTTGCATGCTTCCTGGGTCACAAATTCACCTTATTTGCATGGATTTCTCCCGAAAATGGGGTGATTTGCATACAGGGGCTTAGTCCATGCAGGACTAGTGCAGAAGCACTCGTGCACGCCCCTGCAGGCTGTTCCTGGATCGCACGACAGACATATTGCCTGCTAGAGCTCCTGCACCGATCTTGCACGCCGTGCAAGGCATAGAGAATCCGGGGATATCTTTTTTTCCCAATAAAATTTTAATGTTTTCTGTTACAAGACAAACAAAATAGGCTTTGACAAATGCATAAATCAATAAGAATTACAGGTGTATTTCCAATGTCCTAGCTATAGAAACAACCTAATCTACAATTATAAATATATACACTATCTACAAACAGTGCTAATAAATCACAAGAATAAGAGGAGCCAGTATAACTCATATGAACCCAAAAATCACGTATGTGAAGAAGAGATGTGTAACCCTAGGCGAGGAAAGAAAAAAATGGATAATGCAACTTGGTTACATGATCATGGTGGTACTGAAGTCAGAACAAGGGGTTTATCTTATCTAGTGTGTGTCTTAATTCCGCATATATGGGATGGGGTAGTATCAGGGTAGTGGGTCTTTGGGTGTTGGAGCCCTGAGTCATTTTACAGGCTACCACTGTCCATAAAGGGCTTGGGTAGTACCCAGGGAGTGAATTTACAGTTCCCCATCCATTTATCCAAATTCTTTTCGAAGAGAGTGAGGGACAGGCATTGTTTTACAAAGATGGGAAGTTTATTCCTTAGACAAGGTAGCCTTTGGGATAAGAATCTGTCTTCCATGCAAGTTCTGTTAGAATCACAAATAAGGTTCAGGTCCATGGAACACATAACCTTCATATAATTTTTCTTGCGAATATGTACCATTTTCATCAGGGCTGGATCAGAGAATGCCTTGTAGGTCCGGCATAAGTCCCTATTCAATAAACAATATAAGAAGGAGTAAAGGGATAGGGCCTTTAGTCAGTCTGCATAAGACATGTGTCTTACACTTTGTATTTTTTAATGAGACGTTTGAACTGAACGTGTTGGGTAGCAGGTTTGCTATAGTTTCAGGATGGGTATAATTGTTGCCATTCATGATTAACTTGGCACATTGCAGAGCATTTCCCCTGATGTAATTAAAAATCCTTATAGTCATCTTCAACCTGGGGGTCTTTCTTTGTCTCATAGTTTGCTATGGTAGATTTGACCAGCTCTCTAATTTGTTTGTTTAGACTGATGAATTTCTTTTTGCACTGTTTTGATGGTTCCTTCTTGGCTTTGGAGAGGATTTTTTTCCTTTTGTTGAATAGCCCATTTATGTTAGGGGAATCACCAGAGAAGTTTATTTTTGCCTGTAATCATAGGCTTGACTCAGACAGGTACTGCCTACTCAATACAGCTATGAATGTGGTTGTACACTGCTTTGGTGTACAGCTCAGTGTAGGCCTCAGTGTCATCCAGGTTCAGAGGGACTTGGAAGTTTAATAAGCTGCCATTTAGTTAGAAGTGATTGGCCTTAGCAAAGTTCTTAACAGGTTTGGAGTTTGATGGGTGTTCTAGGTTAGTTTTAACACTAAAAGAGATAATTTTGTGGTCATATCTTACCAGGGAGGAGTTAATGCATGGGAGAGATCAGCAACCCCCCCATGTTCATGAGTACTAGGTCTAGGGTATTTGTACTTCTAGTTGGGGAGCTAACTAGTTGCTCCATAGTGCTTGGATTGATGAAGGCCAAAAACCTCTGAGCAAGTGAATTATATGTTGCATAAGTCTCCCAGTTTATGGAAGGGTAGTTGAAGTCACCCATTGGTATGGTGTTAGTCTGACTGTTAAGAAATTTCAGTAGGTTTAGGTAGGAGGTGTCATTTTCCAGACTCATGTTAAGGGATCTGTAGCTAGCAAGGATATGATAGGGGGTTGCACCTTTGGTTAGTTGGTCAGGGAGCAGATCAACTGAGTCATGTTATTAGACCAGTCTAGCTGTGTACTTGCCCTTTATGAGCACTGAGACACCTCCTGATTTTGTTTTATCTTGAGCTGAGGGGGATCGGAATGTATGAAAGGCATTGCAGCCTTTGATAGCCAGGGTGCATTCCATGGTTCTGAACCATGTTTCCATGACTGCACATACATCTACATTCTCCAGGGGACGACTGCTTCCAGGGAGTGCAGCTTTTTATTCAAACTCCTAGAGTTGAGCAGCAGTACCTTTATGTAGTCATGAGTGATTTTTGTTTTGTTGGAGGGTTTAACAACTTGGCACAACTTGGCATGGCCTAAAAAAGGCACTATGGGGATGGGTAAAGTTTTTGCCAGTATCCAGAAGCCAAGGAGTGACAAGTGCAAACCATCTCTGGCAAAGCATCATAGTTTGTTAATCGTGTCTCCCCAGCTGACAGATGTTGGTTGAAGCCCCCTGTTGTGACACCAGGAAAGAAGCCAATTGTTGAAGTCAATCATTTTTTGCTGGTACTGTGGCATCATAATTGGTGAAGGTAGGATGCTACACAAGGCTAGATTCATACCCACCTGGGACACATATTCAGAGATCTCCATCATGTCTGTCTTCATATAGTCCAGTGAGGTATGTCTTAAGTGATTTATGCTCACATGGACCATGACCATGTCATACTGGTACTTGTGGTTTAAAGACCTAAGTGCATGTGTGATCTGGTGAATCCTGGCTCCAGACAGACAGCTCACTGTGATCTTCTCCCTGTTTAGCCTGGTAAGGGGAACATCAGTCTGTCTTACAATGGAATCTCCAATAACTAGAATGTTTGGCTGTGTGGTGTGTTACCTTATGGGCTTGGAAGTGAGGCTACTATGATATGAGTTATATGTTGTGTGAAGTGCTGTCTTTTTTGCACAGGGCCACTGAGAGATGCTTTTAGGAGGTCTTGGAGGTTTGGGTCGATTACATGGGAAAACCTCCGCATATGTGGGTCTATGTGTTTGTTCCTTAGTGCTGGCAGTTTTGGGTGTAACACTGACAACCTGGTTTGCATTTTTCGTGTGTATGTGAGGGGTTTGCCTCCAATGACATTGTGTATCTACATCTCTCACACACTGTGCTTGCCAGTTCTAAAATTAAATGGTTGTCAGTGAACAGGTGGCTGTTACTACACTGCTTCAGGGTGCCCATATCCACCAAGCCAGAAACAGAGATGACAGGGAAGCACCTATCCATTGCACCAGATCCTTAGTGGGTGGGGAGTAGGGGATATTCTCTTAAAGGTTTAAGTGAGAGTGTTTAGTTGTGTACTATTTAGATGACCTGCAGTGGTGCCACCCTCTGCACAATTGGCAGCTCTTCGAGCAGCTATAAACAGTGGGAAGCTATGGAGAGTGGTTCCTAAGAGGATTTTTAAACTGGAGAGGTTTGCTTATAAATAATGCATGGGTAACTGCCCTTGCATAATGTGCAAACATGAGGTTTTTATACCAGCAGGATGAAAAACTTTTATACAGTTAAGCCCTCAGACCAATCAGATAAACATACAAGCCTTCCACCAGCATTTCCTAACTTGGATGTGTTAAATCAGTCCTCCACTCCCACCAGAGTGCAGACTAAAATCCTCATAATGTAAAACAAGCTGGTTTTGAACTCAAGTTTTCTTAGAAGTTTAGGAAGTTGCTATAAAAAAAGGTTTGCATTAGCAGTTGTTATCATAACGTTATGAAGTCTGAATCTCTAATATCTGTTATTATTTAGTTATTTCAGTTCTCAGTTATTTGCCAGAGAACTCCCAATGTTGTGAGGAATAGACCAAAACCAAAAGTATGAAGCAATGACATGGACATTCTGTGAAATTCTAAACAGTTGCTAGGTATGTCAGTTTGTCTGAACTATTTGTCGCATGACATAAACACCAGGAAGAGGAAAAATTTATTTTGGCAACAAATTCAGTACATGATTTGAGAAAAAAATATTTCCATATCAGGATCCAGTATAACTGGAGCAGGTCAGCAACAGGATAATACAGGCATCAAACTTAATAAAAGGATAATATATGGTTTGATTAGTGGTTGGCCAGTGAATTTCATGAGCCCTATAATGTGGAGTAAAGACTCCTATACTCGACTGTGGTTTCTGAGCCTGTGTCTACCATCTGCATTGGATATTGAATGTTGAATGACGCACAGAACAGGTCAAGGAGATGAAGTTATAGTAAAGATAAACTAGCAGCTATGACTGTAATACCAATGCCAGGTTTATTGAGATACCTAACTGTGATTAGACTGGGTAACATTCCATTTGTGTTCTCAGAATTCCAAGAGCAACATGTACAGAAGGACAGATCTCAAGATGGTTTCAGTTACATTGTTTAATTGCACTTTCTGCAAATCCTTCTGTGATATGGGAGAGGATGAAAGATTACAGTTTTACTATGAAGATGGGTTGAATTCTACGCAAGCTTGGTATGACACTCATCGGGAATAATTTACTTCACTATGGCAGGATAATTTTGCACACAAAGGATGCATTCTTTTGGGCTACTTACATTCAAAAACATATAAGGGTAGCAGAGCATTGTAGCTGTGACAAACTTTAGGTGATGGGATGGTAACATGGTTAGAGATAAGCTAGAGAGAAAATGTGATCAAGCATTTAAGCAGCAGTCAGTTGGTCTCCTGGACGTCAAAGTAATCCTTCCATCTCATTTAAGTGAATAATGCAACTCACCAAATTCACAGTCTTTGGCCCTATTTTTAAGGCAGTAATAGGATCTGCAATATTTTCCATGGAACCTTTGACTCTCTCAAAGAACCAGTTGTGAATATATGGCAGATTTTTGCTTGTCTTATAATCATACCTCTCAACTTCTTAGCACAAGAAATCTAGACAAAGCAAAAAGCAATGGAGGAACGAATACCCAAAAAATAGGGACAGATTTTAAATATTGCTCTTAGAAACTTAGAAAGTTGTTAGAATTTTTGCATTAGCTTGCACTTTCTGAAGGATATGAAGTCTGAAACGCAAATGTCTGTCTTCATTTAATGACTTCAATTCTTGGTGATTTGCCAGAAATCCTCAGATTTTATAAGGAAAGGATCAAATATATGGGGCAAAAATTTAGGCATTCTGTTAAAATCTGGACAGTTGAGAGCAATGCTTATAATAGTGCTGGAACATCTGTGACATTACCAGACCCTTTTCCTTCTTTATTTCTTGGAACTCAACCACATTATAAACTATCAGTGTTTTTTCCTCTGTGACAAATAGAAATGTGGCACATTGCAACTTCTAAGAAGGTTTTCCAGCTAATCTATTCACAGTTATTAAAAAATGAATTTCTAGATCCACAATTTTCAATTTTTTAGGCAAATTTCTATACAGTGCATGACTTTCCAGAGGGTGTAGTTGCAGTATATCTTTGTCTGTTACTTCTATCATCATGTAACATTTAGGTTTTTAAGCCAAATAAAATACAATTATAACCAAAGGATAATATGCTGTCAGCTCATTTGCATTTATTATTGCAAATGCATCATATAAAAGGAAATGTACTACATGACTATTTACATCCTGATCATTCTATATTAGAAGCCATCAAAAATAAAAAATAAAAACATAGCAAATTATATTATACATTCCAGAAGTAGAAATAAAATGGGGGATTCCTAGAACTAAAGGCTACCAGTACTTCAAGACAATGGCGACCCACAAACAGTAATCCTTCCCTCACTGATTCAGATGACTATAAACGTATGGAAAGGTTGACCACCATAAAGAATCCACTGTCCATTGCCCTTAGAGCCCTGCAGGAGTCTATCATGGATGCATTCCTTCCAGTAATCAACAAACTGACCGATACATTGACTATAATAATTCCTGAACAGCACAAACAGGTAGCCCTCACCTCACCTAGATGGGTGGTTCAGGTTGCATTTTATATATATATATATATATATATATATATATATATATATATATATATATATATATATAGATATATATATATAGAGAGAGAGACAGACAGACAGAAATAAATATATAGATATTAATATAGATATAGATATATTTCTTGTAACAGTGTCTGCATCTGCTTTTTTATGCATCAGGTCATTTGGGAACTAGCCATGTTCCAGCAGAATGGAGGACAACAGTAATCTCTCTGCACAAAAAGGGGAACCATCAACTGACCCTGGGAAAAATTATAGGCCCATAGGCTTCACTAGCCAAATATGTAACACCATGGAAGGAATCACTATGGACATTATTAACAAGGAAAGGTAACCTCTAAACTCTGGACCCAACCCAGTTTGGATTTGTTAAAAGTAGAGCATGCCTGTTAAACATGGTTGACTTCTTTGAGAAAGTCACCAAGGCCTTGAACAAAGGGAAGACAGTGCATACAACATGTCTTGACCTAGCCAAGCCATTTGACACAATCCCCCACTCAGGTATTATAGAGAAATTTTACCAGTTGAGAATTAACCCCTATATTACCAGATGTGTAGGCAACTGGCTCACCAACAGGACCCATTCTGTAAAAGTGTGTGACTTCACCTCTAGCAAAAGACCAGTCACCAGTAGTGTACCACAGGGTTCTGTGCTGTGCCATTTACTCTTTGGAATTTATTTCTCAGAAATCCATGCATACTTAGACGGGCCTGTGGCTGAGCAGGTTCGCTGATGATTGCAAACTGGGAGCAATCATTGGGCTCCCCCAGGGATATAAATATACTGCAGACAGGGTTAACATATACAAATAATTGGTGCCAAAGCCATGGAGTAGAGCTAAATGCAAAAAAATACATTATTATTATTTCCTTTGGGAAAACTGACATCCCTGTTAATTACATTATATTCAGCACTCCCCTAAGTGGTGACCCAGTTGTACATGATCTGGCTACTTAGGCTGATAACAACCTGAACGTTGACTACCATGTATCCACAGTAGTAAGGAAATCCTTCTATGTGTCACATCTTACAAGTAAAGGCATCACATCTAGATCTAAAGATGTTATAGTTTCATTATACTTGGCCCTCATCAGACCAGTAATTGATTACAATGCTCCCTTTTGCATGTACCTCACCAGACACCTGCTTCAAATGGACAGACCACAGTGGTTACTCACCAAGAAATTACAGGTTACACAAAACAAGTCTTACATGGAGAGACTGAAAGCCCTATCACTGTATTCAGTCTCCTACAGGTTGCTAAGAGGTGACCTGTGTCTGGCTTATAGGGCAGTCTCTCATCCAGCCCTGATGGAAATGCTACACGTTGGTAAATCAAACTGCATGAAGGTCACTTGTTCTAGGGACCTTAACCAAGCCTCTGACATAACAGGTCATGCTGGAGAGATAGCTATATCTCCCAGAGTCTGTCACTTTTCTGGAACAAGTTTCCAATTCACGTGAAACAAATCCCCTCCATGACCCTCTTCAAATGCAACCTATATCAATGGATGGGTGACCACAAATTCACTCCTGGGGTGGCACCCATGTCTCTCCTGGACAGAGGAAGTCATTATCAACTACCATAGACCCTTACCTATGCAGACTTCACTCACATAATCACCGATAATTGGGGCAATTCGGGATAAATATGGCTAGGCTTGTAAGTGCTCTAGGGCTGTTACCCTAGTAATCTTCTATGAGCCTACAATCCTATGAATAATCATGTATCCATGGTGCTAATTCTTTTCAGTGTAAGGGTTTGTTTCAAAGTCTAAACCACATGAAGATCTTCTAGGAGACTGCAACCAATTTGAGTAGGGTCATAAGCCCTTCTCTCCCCCAGTCATTCTTCACTTTTGTAAAGGATAAACACATGTTAGTCCTCATGATACTCAAAGTTAATGTATTCCACAATCTCCCTGCCCTACAGTGAAATAAGACACTTTAATGCTCTCCTAATGACTGGGATGTCAACTAGGACATAAGTAAAAACTGTGATGTCTAAACTCAACACCCATTGTTACTGCCAAAGTCTCATTATTAAGTCGGTCCTAACTAGTCTATAATTTTTATAAAATAGAAATAACTCAGATGTTTTACCCTATAGATCTGTCTTATAAAGTATTTTTGAATCCTTTGAAATGTTTTCATCTCTTTACTGTTATAGAAGCAGGTTGAATGATAGTATTTGGTCTCACCCCTGTTTTATATAGTGTGATAAGCGCCCTCTCATATCTGACTAAAATGCAGTACAATATATCACTGATAATTCTAAATATATGACACTCGCTAATAATGAATGAAATATTAGCCTTAAAATTAAGATATTTATCTATTACTGTTACCCGGTCTCTAAGTTTGTTCTCACGAGATAAAATAGTACTATTAAGCACATATCAGTATTCCCAGTTGCTCACACCGAACTGAAGAACCTTAGATTTTTTTTTTTTTTTTGCAATAAATGCCATTGTTTACTGGCAAAGATTAACTAACTCCATAAATTCCTGTAGTTTCACCTGGTCAGTTATGTTGGTAATAATACACCCAATCTTAATGTCATCTGCTAACTTACCCAGATACTATTCTTTAAAGGAAATGTGGGCACAATGCAAAAACTTCTGGTCCAGGGACTAAACCCTGAGGAACCCTGACATTAAAAGACATGTGGGCAGATTCAATAAAACCTACATGGTCCGCTAAGACTGTGTGTCCATCACACAGTGATGCACACATGGTAGTGCACTGTTTTGCATTCAGTAACCATGGTAAATACTGTGGCATACCAATTACAACATAAGCAGTTGAAATGTATGCTAATCAACCAATCCGAGATGGAGGAGCTATTCAACAAGCTATAAAGAAACTGTGTAGACTATTGGAATACAGCCACACAAGGGAGCTTACACAGAAACAATGTTAGGAGCTGATGTTGCTTTAATTCATGTGTATGTGCAACAGGCTGAAGTCTATGCTGTTGCTGTTGCTAACAGACCATAGCCAATAAGAAGAGTTTTCAGACCCCAGATAACTTATCACAATCTGCATGACATGGAAATTGTAGAGGGCTACAGGGTGGATAGAGACATACTACAGGAACTCTGCAACCTCTGTCATCCTCAACTCAGACCCAGGGCAAACCAAGGGGAACCCATACCAGTGGAGACAAAGGTATGTATAGCACTTAGAATTTTAGATACAGGAACCTTTCAAAGACCAACAGGGGACGTCAGAATCAGAAATACTTTATTGATCCTGCAGGAAATTGCTTATGTTACAACTGCACAGATAAACATATACACAATGTAGACCAAATACATATGTTACATAATTAGGTATAACAGATACTATACTTACTTTTGTTATCCCACATATATAACAGCAACGTCTGACATAGCTACACTGTTGACCATACCCAAAGTATTAGATGAGTTTGATATCACATATAGTAGTGATGTGAAAGGGGGAATTACTACTCCCACTAGGATATCAGGTATTGCACATTACGATACTTTAACTAAGGTATAGCATATTGCACAAAGGGTAATGGCATTGATGATTAATAGTGCACTAAAAAAAGAGATAAAAAGAGATAAAAAGGATGGGGGGAAAAAAGAAGGGCATAGGTAAGAGTTTAACATTGCACTATGTGGTCTCCTTCAGTAGTGGGGGTGTGCTAAGATGTTAGGAGGCATTATAGAATCTGATGGCTCTAGGCAGGAAGGATTTCCTGTGATGTTCAGAGGAGCACTTTATGCTCGTCAGTCTCCTGATAAAGGAACTTCTCTGTCCATCCACCAGTCTGCCGAGTGGGTGGTCAATATTTTCCATGATGCTTTTGCTAACATTCTTGTCTCAGCCACATTTCGAGGGTATCCAGTTCTTCTCCAACTACTGAGCTAACCTTGCTTATCAATTTATTGAGCCTGTTTGTCTCAGACTTCTTTATTCTACTACCCCAGAACATCACTGCAAAGAAGATACCACTGGCCACTACAGTCTCATACAACAACTGCAGCATAGTGTTGCCAACTCCAAAGGATCTGAGTCTTTGTAATAAATGCAGCCTACTCTGACCCTTTTTATATACTACCTGTGAGTTTTTGGACCAGTCCAGCTTAATGTGCAGGTGCACCCCCAAATACTTGTAGTCCTAAACAATCTCCACTTCAACCCTCCCTAATTGATAGACAGGTCATTGGGGCGCGAGATTGTGAGCTCCCTGGATCTACTACCAGCTCCTTCATTTTACTGATGTTCAGCTGCAACTGATAAATCTCACACCAGCTCACAAAGCAGTCCACCAACCTCCTGTATTCCTCCTCATCTCCATGCCTGATACTTCCTACTATGACAAAGTCATCCAAGATTTTTTGCAGGTAACAGCACTCAGTGTTATAGCTGAAGTCTGTGGTATACAGGGTAAAAAGGAAAGGTGATAAAACTGTCTCTTACGGTGCTCCAGTGCTACATAGCACAGTATCAGTCAAGCAGCCCTGCAGTCGAACATAATGGGGCCTATCGGTCAGATAATCCAGGATCCATGAAACTAAGGGAAAATCCACATTTATTGCTGACAGCTTACTCCTCAGCCTGTTTGGTTAGATGGTGTTAAAGGCACTTAAGAAGTCAAAGAACATGTCTGAGAGATCCTCCCAGTTTGTCCAGGTGACTGTATGCTCTTTGCATAAGGTGGGTAATGGCATCTTCAACCCCTATCTTCTCCTGGTATGCAAACTGAAGGGGGTCTAGTTCTGACCTGATCTTGGGGTAAAGTACTACTAGGACCAGCCTCTCAAGGACTTTCATGCAGTGCGACATGAGTGCCATAGGCCTGTAATCTGAAGTAACCCCCAGGCATGCCTTCTTTGGCACCAGAATCAGGCAGGATGTTTTCCAAAACATGGGTACACTATGGGTACTGAGGCTCAAGTTGAAGATCCTGAGTAGCAACCCTCCAAGCTGCAAGGCGCAGGTCTTCAGCACCTGTGGGCTAATGCAATCAGGCCCCACCATTTTTGTAGAGCAAAGACTTCTTAGTTCTGTGATCACCCTGTCCTCTTATAGGATGATAGTTGAACTGCTAGCCTCTGCTTTGCCAGCCAAGGAGGGAGTGTGGGCAGTTTTTGTTTGTGCCATGTAGTCCAGATGTGATTGTGTACCTTCCTTCCCCTATGTCGAACAGTAGAGACTGAAGGGAAGAGGCAGACAAGTTAAACCTTTTGCTATCCAAGAGGGCATCTTCCCTTTGCAAGTGGGGACCACATCGCATGTTTGTCCGGTGTATGTTATCAAACTGCCGGACTTATCGTCAGTAATGGTCTTCATCCCCCTCCATACTTCTTTTCTGTTGCACTGTTGCATTTTTTGTTCTAACTTCCTCCTGTACCTGTCCTTCCTCTCCTTGATCTTCTCTGCCAGCTGTTTCTGTGCTCTTTTCACTGTGTCCCTGTCTCTGGACCTGAATGATCTCTTTTTCTCATTCAGGATAGCTTTGATATCCTTGGTAATCCATGGCTTGTTGCTTGGGAAGCAGTCTATACATTTTAAGGGTACACTGGTTTCCACACAGAAGTTAATGTATTCATGACACAGTCAGTGAGGCTACTGATGTCTTCCCCATGAGGCTCACAAAGGGCCTCCGAATCCAAGGTCTTAAAGCAGGCCTGAATGGTTGCACTGACTTCCCATATCCACTTCCTGATGTTCCTGATGGTGGCTGGCTGCCTCTTAGCCAGTGTCACATAGTGGGAGAGAAGGTGTAACAATGTATCCCAATCGGTGGGATGGCTGTGCAACAGTATGCTTCTTTGCCATTCACATACATTAGGTCCAGTGTTCTGTATTCCCTGGTGGGGCAGTTGACAAACTGGGAGAAAGTACTGAGTATTCTGTTTAGGGAGACATGGTTGAAGTCCCCAGAGCTGAGGACAACAGCATCTGGATGATTTATCAGAAGTTTTGCAGAGACCGAGTAGATGACGTCACACGCTGCTGTAGCATTGGCTGACGGTGGGATGTAGACTGCAATAGCAATTGCATGGAAGAACTCTCTGGGCATATAGTATGGATGTACCCCACCACTAATAACTCAATGTCTGGGATGCAGATCCATTATTTTGTTACTATGTATCCAAGGTGGCACCAACCCTCATTGATAAAAATCACAAGCTCCTTTCCTTTGCTCTTCCTGCTTCCACCCTAGTCTCTATCTGCCCTTACACACTGGAAGCCATCAATATCTACTGCCATATCAGATATATGATCATGCAGCCATGTCTCAGTAAAGCACATTAAAATGCACTCCCGGAATTCCCTTTTGTTTTTGACCAGTACTACAAGCTCATAAATCTTGTTGTCAAGCGATCTAACACTGCCCATGAACACAGAAGGGAGATACAGCTTGTACCTTCTTCTCATTTCCTCCCTATTGCCTCACTGTTGTCTATTATCTACCTTCTGATTACCATTTCTTTTCACTCCTCCATGGCATCCACTTCTCCTCCTACTTAGTTCCCATGGTATGTACATAAAGGTGTCCATCTTGGTGATGTTGTGCACAGTTGTGTTTGTCCTCAGCTCAAGTAGATAGTTTCATTCATACACAAGTGTCTTGTTTGAAATACTGGAAGCCCTGTCCTATGAGTCTTTCCATCTCCCAAGACAACCCTTCATCATTGTTGTTGTTGTTGCACACATATACTTAGAGTAGAATTACTGCCTACAGGAAGTCCATTTACACAGTAACACTATTTAATTTCACTGCTGTGCTACTTTATTACTTTCCTACTCACAAACTCCAAAGGAACTTCCTGCCATGTTACCTTTCTGGCTTCCTACTATCCAACTCAGTCAAATTTCCTGTTGTATTATCTCAATATAAGTCCAGTTGCCAGGAGGCCCGATTAGAAAGTTACCCATTCAGATTTCCTGCTGTGTTGTCCTTTTTGCATTTCTACTGTCCAGTACCAACTTAAAATTCTGCTGTGCTACCTTTATAGCTTTCCTACTCTAGACACCATCTAATTTCCTGTAGAGTCACCTCAATATATGATCTATTACTACCAACCACTGTCCACTATTCCTGGAACCAGACCTTCCTCGATTCTGAGAGGGCGCTTCTGAGACTACTATTTCTTGAAGTAACTTAGCTCACTGATTCTTATCTTCTCTGTAGTTTAATCTGCTATAAAAAAAGAAAAGAAAAATTTCTGAATTCCGGTCATATTATGTCAATATCCTTTCCACCTACATCTACAGTCAGCCATTATGAAGAGCAGGCCTCCAAGAGACCTAGTGTTAAAAAGACAAAACTCTCTCAAGTTTGAGAAGGTGCACTAGCACTTAAAGAAAGTAACTTAACACACTGTTATATATCTTCACTGATGTTAAAGACATTAAAAAAAACACTTTAAAGGAAGCACTGAAGCATTTAAATGGACAGGGAGCAGTTGTAGCATGCTGCTGCAGGGTCCAAGCCTGCACAGAATAACTAAATAAATAAATAAAATGCACAGGCATCAGCATCCAGGATCCTCCATCAATTCCTGAATGCTATGCTCCAACATGCCAGTGACCAAATATATTTTTCCTATATTCCTGAGGGCAGTGCTACAAATATGCAAGAGTTCTACCCTGTAGAACACTACCCTGAAGTACTGGGTGCCATAGATTGTACACATATAGAAATCAAGGCACCACCTGGGGAACAGGGAAAGATCAACATAAATAGAATGGGCTTCCACTCCATTAACTGCCAAGTCATATGTAATGCTAAGGGAATCATCTTGAATGCTTGTGCTAGCAACCCAGGCAGTTACCACAACTCACATATCTGGCACACCTCCCACCTGTATCAGATGTTCACTACAGGTGATATCCCACATGGTCATTTACTGGGGGGATGCAGGTTAAGTACTGGTACCATGGCTGATGACGCCCATCAGAAATGCCCACACACCTGCTGAAGAACACCATAAAGAGGCACATGCTGAAATCTCAAATATCATACAGCGTTTATTTGGGTTGCCTAGATACATCTGTCTGTGCCGTGCTTCACAGTATCATTCTAAGAAAACAGCTTCAGCAGTATCAACAAGGGGAAGAGGCACACATCCCCCCACCAGTGGAAAGGTCACCACAGCTGCATGTAGGTGAGGAGTCAAAGGGGGAACCAGCAGCTGCTGTGGGTGTAGGCAGACATAGGTGTGCTCAATATGCCTTTGCATTGGCTAAAACCTTCATCCTATGCACATACATACAGTAACATTGATGCCAGGCAATGCTCATAACCTTTACCTACCCACGTAATTACTATGTACTCCTAGAATCAGACAGACTCAGCCCTGAACTAAACTGTAGCAACTGCTGGATTTACATGGTAAGTGTTGCACCTGGAGTGTTTAATCAGAATTGTATAATAATACAAATGAATGGCATATCCCTGCATGTTGTTACTTTGTAATGTAAGTAAGTAAAAGGTGGGTGATTTGCACAGCAATGACTTTAACATGCGACAGCAGAAACTTATGTGATTATATGTGTCCTCTATCAAGTAACAGACCTCCGGCATCAAAGATTCACACAAAACTACTGATGGGCCCTGAATGTCCTCAGTTTGGCCTCATACTTTTGTACTTTTGTACTGGAAAATCATTAAAGAGAGAAGTTAGAAAGACACATTTTCGTTTTAGACTTCATAACCCTCAGAAGATTCTTAAAAATACCAATGCAAAAAAACTGTTTTGATTCTATCAATTGTCTAATTTTGTAAGACCAAAATATGTCAAAAGTACAATTAGCAAAACAACATCACAAACATAGATATGCTAAGCACTAAGTCAGCTATGCACCCGGAGCATCAGACACAAAGCTTATGTATCCCTGAATCCGAAAGATAGAAAACAAGACTATGGCACAGTTATCATCACTTGCACAGGGTGTTGTGTGTGGCGGGGGCAGGAAGCCTAGGCTGACACAAAAGGTAAGTGAATGCATGTGAGTAAGAAAGAGAAACAGGCAGACATTTGAATAAAGTAACAAATGGCCCTGAGACAGAATGAACTTTAAGCCTCATGGCTGGAACACGCAACTGTTATGGATGTGTCTGTAGGGGCCATTCAAGTGAAATTGTTGTGTGAGTGTTTACAAGAACACAGCCAAGCTCTGTGCTAGCTCTGCATCTTGGTATGTCAGACAGGTATGAGCCATGCATAGTAGAGGTGGCAGTTCATTGCTGTTGTACCCAAACACAAGAACTGGCTCTGCCAGGAGTTGCACTGACATGTCCACACTTATGATCAAATGTGTTACTGTTACCTAAAAGTGACTGATGTCTGCTGGATGAGCTCTACTCACAAAGATGCCCAGGACCACTACCCCATGACCTGCCACGTCTGGGTGTGGACACCTTAACCACTGATGGAGCAGTGGAAGTAATGCCATTATGGGAGTGTAATCGGATACGGCCACATTGGTTAACATCAGATGATGTGGCTGACCTACACCCACATGGATGCCGTCCCCCTCCCAGCAGATTTTCCATCACAGACACCACCCATTCCAAGGTGTCATTCATCTAATCCATTGAATAGGCAGCACAGTGAAGGCAGTCACAAATATCAGCCTGAACCATATCTATAGCTCTAAGCATTTCTCGGGAGACCTATTGGAATGTGCCTGCACCTCCATGATGGCCCTAAACATACATCGAGTGGCATTGGAAGATATACCTGGATCAAGTGGAAGATGGACAACAGGCCTCCTCCAAGCACCCCTAACAGCCCGCCCTTGCCCACACTTTGACTACGGCCATAGTCAACTGACACTGAAGCCACAGTAACCACACTGCCATGATCAAGTGTCGCACCCTTCACCTGTCCAATATTTGAGGGCTCACTGGAATGGGTTAGCATAGGCCTACTGGCTGTGTCCAATGGAATTACAGGGGATGGCTGAATGTCAACCTCATTGTCAGATTCAACCTCTGCACCCCCTGACTGTGCCTCTGTTTCCCCACAATCATCATCAGGTTCTGCCAATACTCTGACATCAGGTGGTAAGAGTCCTTTACCTCCACTGTCAGGATCACCTGTGATAATAAGCAACAAACACAGTAATACACTTCCACTGTCAGGATCATCTGTGATAATCAGCAACAAACACAGGAAATAAATTAATACCTACACTACTATAGTCCAATAGATGCTAACAGATGAACAGTGGCACCATTATTACAGACAGTACAGCAATACACACAACAGTCCTGACATCCACATCACAAATATGGATAAAATAAATATTAATTTGAGCTCATCAGTACTGTCATAAAATGTTTGGCTTACCATGTGTAGATGATTGTAGTCTCCCTGTGAAGGATAGTCCTGGAAAAAGTTAAGCAAAAGTTAAGGACACCATCATCACAATTAACAGTAACAGAGGGGGTTAAAACTATTTGCCCTTTATATGTCCATTAACGATACTTTTAGCAATAACTTGGATGACACGTCCAGCCAAGCCCATGTGTAATCAGCCAGAATGTGTTAACTGCAACTAGTCCTCCCCCCAAAAAAATGATGTTAAACAGAACTTAAGTATTGCTGTCAATATTTTACTATACAAGAAGTATTTAACAATTAAGATAGGTAAGCCTACCTGGAAGCTCCTCCTGGGACATACTTGTCCTCCCTGAAACATCAGCACCGACATCAATGACATGCTGTTGTGCACTTTCCACTGAGCTCTCAGGATCTCTGAAAGTGGACAGGACCTCTTCATTTGCTGTTAGTGGTGGGTCTGTAGCAGCCCTACCCCCAGTAACAATCCATTCTTGGGCCACTGCAGCTGCTCTCCTAAAGGCTGATGATATAATGTCAGTGGCCCTATGGCACACCTGATTATATGTTCTGTTCTGGCCACCTATTGTGTTCACATCAGCCACTATCTGCTGCCAAATTTGCATCCTGCCAGACATATTCCCATGTCCCCTCTCAAGCAGAAAGGCACCATGTCACCTAAATGCGTCCACAAATACGTCATTCTCAGGGTTACTGAATGGGGGTTTGCAGGGGTTGGAACTCCTGGGTGCCATAGTCCTAGGTGGCATAAAACACAAAAGAAATATAATACATATACATATGAAATAAATAAAATTCCTGCTTAGATAGAACACATAAAGGGTATAGTATTTCAATATTACCCATTGGAGAAACATAAAACAGTCAAGATATTCAAATATAAGAAAACTAATTATGTGGTTGTAACATATTGCAATCACACACAAAGCAAGGTTGGATCCAAAACAAGGAGTGTAACAACAGCAAATTTTGTTTGTGCCAATACAGAAATGGAACATGGCTCCCCATCTCCAAAACAACTGCCAAATGACACGTTTTGCTAACAAACCATCAGTGAACTGCTAAAAGTGCTATCAAATAAACTGTCCCAAAATATGTGTATGCATTTATCACAGAACACTCAAGTTTACACAATTTCAGTCACATCTACCTGTGGCCAGCACTCTCGTAGAGGTGTATATGGGTCATCCTAAAAGCCTAACACCTCTGTGTCATTACCAATTACATTTCACTGAAATAACAATAGAAGAGTGTAAAGAGAAAACTGGTTGTATCATTAGCTCTTGTGATGACAGTTAATAAGGCTGTGCATCTGAGAAAGTAAAATACTTTGACAAACATGCCTATGCTATCAGTATACTTCTAAGAATTGCATACATATAAAAGTAGCATTTGCTAATATGTGTGTGTGTGTGTGTGTGTGTGTGTGTCTGTCTATATATATATATATATATATATATATATATATATATATATAAAAGATTTTTCTTAGTGACATTTCACATTTCAGCATATCTGGTATATAGCTGAAAAATGCAAGCATACTTTATCAAGATCAGTAGTCTTCTGTGCAACTAAATCCCAAAGTAATATGTTCTTCTGTGTTATCCACATAAACAAGTATCCACACCTTCAGGTTCCCTAGCTGCACAGTTCCCTTTTTATACTGTAGATTCAGGGCTGTGAGCATGGTGAAGATGCAAATGAGATGTAAACTCATTAGAATTGCTGAATCCCAAATACTTGGCTCCATGTAGCGGATGTAAATATAGTATATGCACTCCCTCAGTGATTGTTGCTAATGGATTGCAACTATGAATGATTAGTGTAGGGAGAAGAAAAACACAACAGTACAGAGTCCCTTACCTCCAGTGGGTATGTCAGCCAGTTTAGACTTACAAAATGTGGAATTAATTGTATCAAGGTTTTAAACGAAACATCCAACCTTCCCTTCATTTCTTGACAACTGTATGTTATTGCCATTTGATATCCTCACCCATTTTAAGGACAATAATACAGAGTGCTTCACAGATTGCATGCCTCAGATTACTGGTCAAATAAGACAAGAATAAGCAACAAACAGAGAGATAAGACAGAGCTACATGTATGCAAGCAATAGTCATAACTGGTTGTGTGATCACTCAGTGCACTACATCTGAAATTAATACATATAGAAATAACTGTCATATGTTTTGTTAATACTGTGGATGATGTTGTAGTTGTTTTTATGCACAATGATTTTCATTCTCTGCTGCAAAGTTGTTTCTGTGGCAAAGAGGGATAAGACACCCTTACTGTGTTTTGAGGGTTCATTGGAGTGAGACTTTAAATCTAGACCTGTGTGAAAATATTTCATATGTACCAAAATAATTTTATAGTGTTGTTAATTTAATAGATTTCTTTTATTCCTTGCTGTATTTTTCCCTTTTTTATCATTTTTGATGCCAGCATTTGCATGATACGTGGCTTAGCACAAACTAAAAAAAGGAGAAACACAATGGATAGCATGTTTAGCTGTGCTTATTTTGTTTGCACGATACTTAGCAGGGTACAAACCTGGACTAGTGGCCCATACAGGAAGCAAACAGAACACCTGCAGACAGAGCATGTGTTTTTTAAATGTCAAAAAGGATATATTGCTGCAGTTTTTGCTTTCCATCCATTACACAGCAGTTAGCAAGCTTCCCCAACACCTGCATCCATTGATCACCTGCAGACAGGAAGCAGACAGTCAACAATTTCAAAATGGATACATACATTCTATTAATTCTGTTGAGCACCATGCAAACAAGCTAAGTAGCATTGTGCAGCAGATAACACACAGAAGTTAAGAATGAAGAGGAAATTATGCAACTCTTCAAATAAACCACAATAGAAGGAAAATAACAACAAACCACAGCTCTGAAAGCCAGGAATCCAAAAACGCTTGTTTTATTGTACAAAAATAATAAAATCTCTCTAGCACCTCAGCTTTGACAGCCTTTCTGCAGTATAAGACTTCATTAAAAATTCACTCTTTATATACAAACATATTAATTACATAAACATCCATTAAAACAATCACTCAGTTAAACAATTAAATGAATACTCTGCAATTGCTCTCCATATTTAACCCTTTGGGAACCAATGCATCAGACTTTAAAATAAAAATAGACTCTTTTCGAAGCAGTTTGTTTTTTATATTAACTTTATCAAATTTCCCAATACATATTTGCTCAAAAACAGTTGCTTGAAGTCCCTTAGCAATACTATTATGGTAAATTTTAAAGTGCATAGCCACTAGACTCCCTATTTTACATCTTTATGTCCCTAATATGTCTTTATTCTTGTTCCAAATGCCCTTTTGCTTTCATCAATATAAAACTTTCCACAAGGACATTTGAGCGCATAAACAGTTCCTTCACTGTGACACCTAAAATTCCCCTATACCTCATACTTCTTTCCAATCATTTTAGAAAAATTTCCAACCACAAAATTACAATAGGAACATTTCCCACAAAGAATCATTCCTTTAAATCCAGTCTCCCTATTTATACCTTCTTCGGTGCAATGAATTTTCCATGGACTAACATATCACCAACATTCCTCCACCATTTATATCAAATAAATGGCTTATTCTCTACCATATGCAAGAAATCTTTATGTTGCAGCAAAAAAAAAAAAAAAAAAAAAAAACAATAATTCACTAAAACACTAAACAAACTATATCTAGTAACAAAAAATATTTGTTCTTTTTTAGGCCTTCTTAGATGTAGGGAAATTTCTTTCTCTAATAGTTAGAATTTTCCTTTTCAACCATACTAAGCCTATTTACACTTTCTATTAAAATTTTATCATAACATCTTCTACTAAACATCCCAATAGTCTGTCAAAGCTTACTGTCAAATTTCATATTATCACTGCATAACCTATATAGCCTCAAAAATTCCCCATAGGGTAAAGCCCGCAAAGTATGAGAAGGGTGACAACTATGCCCATGTAAATATTGATTATCACTTTCAAATTACCTATGTACTTTCATCTTTATATTATAATAAATAATGCCTTCAATTTGTTGCCAGCTGTGAAACTGTGCTTGTTTACATTTAAACAAGGTGAGTGGCATGAATATGTAATCACCGCTGCTGCTCACTGCACAAACAAATAAACTCCATGTAAGCTTTGTGCAAAGCCTACATGGAGTTTATTGAATCCTACTGTTGACCTCAGAAAGATAATCACCTATTTTTATTGTCTAGGTTCTTCCATGTAACCACTGATATTCAGAGTATGCAGAGTGCTTATAATTACAGAAATAGGAACTGAATCAAATGCCTTAGCTGAATCTAAATAGATCACATCAGCATAAAGGCCAGCACTAATAGAGTGCAATATATTCTGGTAGTATCTGATCAGATTTATCAAACAATATCATATCATCCTTCAGTAAAACCATCTTGATAAATATCCATTCCTTGTTTGACTGCTGATGGTGGAAATGAGCATAGAACCTTTACAAAGCATTTACCAATAATGTAGGTTCAGCTGATAGGAAAATATATATCAGATACTGTACCACCGCCGTTCTTTGGAACAGGTATTACTAAGACTTTTTTTCCAGACCTCAGGGATGTATCCAGTGCATAGATTTTTTTTTACAAAGGTAAGCCAAGCACAGTACAAGTTGGTTCATAATTATTTGAAAAAAAGAACCTATTAAGGCCATGTGGTCTAGGCACAGAATCTTAATTTCATATTAATGGGCAGCAATCTCAATTACAGATTTCTAGCTTAGTACTGCTTAATAAAGGATTAACAGGTAGCTATGTAAACTTATATGCAAATATGTTTACAAATGAATCAGGATTTGTCAGAAAGATCTCTGCCTTAACAAGGCACACAACAGGCTAGGTGTCTCTCCTATATCCTCTCAAGTTCCTAAAAAGCTTTCCTAATAGCTATTAAATGTTCCACAGATTTAAGCTTATACCTGATTTTAATTTGCTGAAATTTGCAACAAAAATATGACCTTGCTTTCTGATAATGTACTTTGTTGGTAGAGTTTGGGATGTCTTTATATGCCCGCCATAAATAAATCTTTTTTGTTATATTCTCTATTTTTTCCTATCATGATTTATTATATTTCACAGATGAATCAATAGTGCCATAGGGAACATACTTGTCAATCAAATAGTGAATGGAGTCATAAAATATGTTCCACCATTCACAAATATCTTATCCTTCATAAACCATCCCATCTTCCAAACCTACAACTCCTTAGTGATAGCTGGGTAGTCAGATTATTAAAATAAAAACAAAATATTATCCTTTCTTGTTGGTTTAGTAACAATCAAAGGGTAACCTTTTTCAACACTAGTTTTAACTCCCAGTTAATAACAGGAGCATTAAAATCACCAGTTATCACATAAAACAGCATTGAAACATTTTTTAAAATACTTACACATGCTTCAAGCAATAATTTAGTTTGGTTTAGCGGTCTATAAAACAAAGATACCTTTTAGTTCTCTTTCCCCATATTAATCTCCACAGTTACAATTTCATGTTCTTTATTAAGCACTAGTGTGGCCGATTGTTAAGAGACCACATAAATATTTGCTGAAGGCATGACCAGTAAGAAGGATACCAGATTCATTTTATGTGAGGTTGAGGAAGATTGAGAACTTTCCTGATTGACCTGAGGGCTCTTCTAACCAGGTTCTGCCCAAGGCTGAACTAACTCTACTGGTGTATAACTGGCACTTCATTACACACATAGTACGGCCAAACATGAGTGGTGCTTTCTGCGTGTATTGCTATCAGCAGCATAAAATGAAATAAAAAGAAAATGGATAAATATTTGACCCCTCCACCTAGAAACACAGCTGCATTATATTCTACAAATAATATATGAGATGGAATCATTCACAAACAGACCAGATTATGGGATCTGGGTTACCTTGAAATGGTGTCATGCAGATATATTTGGAATCAGAATAATCCAGCAGGGATGTGATTGCATTATGTATGTAGGTATATATATATCAATGTATATATGTATTTATTTATTTATTTATCCATCCTTTGTTGACTGAGCTAGTCTTACTAGGCTAGTAGCTTCTTTTCGATGGAGACCAGAGGTGGTATTTATACTACTAGTGGAAATTTGGCCAGGGTTTCTAGAAAATTCCCCTACCCTTTTTGATAGATGCTGTGGGATCTTTCGTATCCACTTGAACTATCACCAACTCAAGCAGATGAAACCTCAGTTTAATGTCTCATTGGAAGGACAAATACATAGGAAGGCACAGGGCTAAGAGCTGGGATTATGCTTAGAATGGGATCTGCTATGGGCTTTATTTGTGCACAGCCATAACTTGCTAAAGTGAGAAAGTTAATGCAACTCATTCAGTTAGTCTCTGAGTGAAATGAGCAGTAGTATAAAAATGCATTTCATGTGCCTAAACCTGCTGCTCTTTTGTTCTTTGTCCTTTCTTATTCTTTTTTTTCACAATTCTAGGTTTTCCCTTGATGAATCCTCTAATTATTGATTTCTTTATAAAATCAGTTGAGTTTAACCATCTTTACTGATATATATATGTGTGTGTGTGTGTGTGTGTGTGTGTGTGTGTGTGTGTGTGTGTGCGTGTAAACAAGTTTATGTGAAAAATCTAATACCAAAACAAATGTAGGGCATGTTGTCAAGTATACAGTTTCAAAAACTGTTTGATGAAAAAGAAACAGAAAGCTTTCAGCACTTGTCAATGTGACCTGAAATCCTTTACTTATACTTTTTCAGCCAAAAACATACATTTTTTAGTTTTGACAATAACAGCATGTGACTTTACACTTACTTATAAGTAGGTGCTTCAATGTAAGCAGACTCACAAAAACAATTTTTCATGAAAGGTCCCAAAATGAAAGCCAGAGCAGAGCCAGACTAAATATATGAGTCTACCTAGAGGTACAGCAACTTCAAGTGGACCCTGGGCTTTGAATTTATACATTGTTTATATAGCTCTGAAGTAATGAGAGATTAAACCAAAACCATTTTAAGTAATTGTATGGCAATGTTTGTTGTAATACTTAGTTCACAAGGAATCTCTATGTACTTTCCAGGGAAGGTGCTCCTAACTAACAAATTAGCAACTTCTCTGAAAACTTCTAGAGCTGCACAGATCCAAGTAACAGCTACAAAAATTAGTCTCTAATTGTAAAATATTTACTGACTTTGTCTTCAAAGCAAACACAGATTATGATCTCTGCCCCTTGGGCTTATGCACTCTACTTAAAGAATGTTTCACAGACTATATGTGAAATGTACAGCCACATCGTTAATGTTTGGAATTTCAAAATACAGTAATAACTGTGCTAGCACAGAAGCTCTTGACCAATAAATATTTGTCAACTGGACCCAGCAGATATGCAAGTAATAATGCCTGACAGGGTATATGTTATTGTGTAAATAATGCCCACCCAGGGGTGTTCTGAGGCCCTATGCTGTAGGCTGAGGGCCTCTACACCTCTGGAAGGGTGTTACTTACACAGTAACACACACCTTGTCGAACATTATGTAATTTAGAGAGTGGACTAGCTGTTAAATTGTTTTGTATTTGTTTTTAATTACTGTATATATGTATATATATATATATATATATATATATATATATATATATATTTATTGTGCTTATTACTTATAAAAGTAATAAGTTACTATTACTAGTTACTTTTAAGTGAAAGTAATATGTTACTATTACTTATTACTTTTCTAAAAAAGTAATATATTACTATTATTAGTTACTAACTAAAGTAACTAGTTACCACTGAGTTACTTTCACATAAGTATAATTTATCAATTCTCATGTTCAGATTTACTCACATAGTACTTGTGTGTGAGGAATACATGCTTACTGCACATGAATACGAGTGTATTAAAGCTGTATACAGTGTTACAATAATGATGAGTAGTATTTTACAGTTTACAAAGTCCCACAGGCTAGTCTTTATAATCAAGAGAGTCACAATGTAATACTTAAACCAAAGTACGCACAGCCAGCAACACAATACCCATAACAAGTTACAACCCATCAAATTTTCAAGAATGTACATTAGGCTAATATGCTAAAACAAATGCTGAGGACGCAAAAATGCTTACAGAAAATGTCATATGTCTAACAAGTCTGTTAACAAAACGTCAACCAAAATATCACTTTATATAACTATTCACAATGACTACACATTTCTGTTGGCTCGAAGAAGGAGCAACTTTTCAAAGTGTTCGTCAGTGAGCCTATTTCTTCTTGTAGTCAGCACTTGTCCACCAAGACTGAACAGGCGTTCAACAGATGCACTAGATGGCAGAGATGTATTATTGTTCAGAAATATCTTCTTAACTATAGGATAATTGTTGAGAGAAGATATTTCTCTGGAAGGGTCAGCCAGATACATGTCCATCTGAGAAGATATGCTGACATTGACTGACGTTGACTCTGAAGCTGAAGAAGCTGTCTTCAGCAGTTAATGCAGAAGCTTCAGATGACCCATGTGCAGGTTCATCCAGTTTCTGCATAGCATCAAGGAGCAGAGCCTTGCCTCTGAGTTTCTATTCTTCAGTGTCCATCCATCACAAACAGAACTGTGGATGCACTATGCTAGCCAGAATGAGCTCTTTACGCTCCAGAAGATGATTGAACAGAGCCTCAATGCCTTTAAGAAGAGCATGAACTAGCAGAACAACAAGCTTCACAGACTGTCTGACTTCGGACAACTTGTTTTTCAGGCACATAATGGTGGAGATCAGGATTCCCATGAAGCTTTTCAGCTCTGACTGCAGGATGTTCAGAGCCATTGCCAGGGGCTGCATTGCTTGCACAAACCCAGCAACAAAGGTAATTTCTGCAGGCTTGAAGATACCATTTCCAATATGATCACATATCTCATTCAACAAGCCTTCACTCTGAGTTGCAATGAGGTGAATTCTCTCCATCGTGTAGAAAGTGGGATTCTATTGTGTTGCATTGGGAATAATCAATGCCAGATCACACTTATTTCGAGCCACCTCAGCTGCTTGGGTGCTATGACTAACCTTGTTCCAAGCAGCATAGCATTTGGCCATGGTACTTCGCATGATCTTTTAGTACTATGCATCATTACAAGCAGATTCAGCATCTTGCATGACAACTAGATTCAATGTGTGCTGCACATCTCAGATGGGGAGGTAGTGAATAGGTGTTCTTGCTTTGCCCTGACTGACTCAGCACGGTTGTCATGCTGTTGTATATCATTCAACATCATCATCCTTATCTTGGGACAGAATGCTTTTAGTCTCAGATCTCTCACATTCTGAGAAGACAGTGAAAGCCTTTACAAAATTGCTGCCATTGTCAGTAATTGTTGCACACACCTTTTGATCTATCTTGTACTTAATGGGAATGCTCTCAAAAGTTGAAGCTATGAGATCATATGTATGCCTTCCATGTATTCTGCAGCATGACAAAACAGCTGACTTTCTATGAAGTGTATGACAGTCGATCCAGTGGGCGGTGACACCAAAGAAACTATGATTCTGATGAGTCCAAATGTCAACCATTGTGCGCCGCATACTATCAGCATTCATGCTGGAAGAAGTTGCAAGCATGTTCTTATCATTCATAAGCATATTTGTGTACTTTTCTATAAGATCATATCTCTGCCAAATCTCTGTGTTTTTCCTTAAAGTTAAATCAGTCTCAAAGCAAAATCTTTCTCACTACATCATTATTAACACCACACACAAGCTTGTCTTTTATCAACTTATCTCTCAGATCACCAAATTTGCACATTTTTGACTTGTTTCTCAAGTCAGTTATATATGCTGCAAAAGTTTCACCAGGCATTTGATCTCTTGTGTAAAATAGTGCCTTTCCACTATAATATTCATTTGAGGGTTGCACATTTCTCTAAATTTACATTTTAAGCACTCAGTCTTCCCACGTTTCATCCTGTATTACAATATGGCAGTCTCCCTCTTCTCTGCATAAACAGTAGGTGCATACACAAATGAATGTTCTCTCTCAATGGCTTCTGAACCAGCTACATTGAGCAGAATAAATGCTTTTGTATGTGCGTCTTTGTCAGCCTGTATGAAAATATCATATTCTTGCTCAAACACTCTCCAGTTTTCAGCAATATTATTATGAAACACAAGCAGATCAGGTCTGTGAAATCACTCTGCCATACCAAATAAGTGTCAAACACACACCAAGTACTTGCAATTATATTCAGTTGTACAAAAGACTCTTTGAAATAACTGTACTCTTTGAAAAGACTATACTGTAATACTGCACACACTGCCAACACTTTGCATACTTTAGATATTTTGAAAAGCTTTAGTTAATGTGAAAAAGTAGTACATTGTGAAAAAATACAGTTGTTTTCTTTTTTGAACATTTTATATGATTCTGATATTGTTTCAAATGCTTTCATAATTATTTCAAGTACTTTTTTCAGCATGTTTTGAACATTTTGTTTATTCAGTAATTTGTTTGAAATGCTTTGTTTTATATTCATTGAGGGAAAAATCATTTAAATTAGTTCAAGAACCTGGAAATATTTTCTGACCTGTTTACGAGTCGTTTGCAGTCATTTGAGCCACTCTTGTATATTCCTCCATTTCTGACTGTGTGTCTCATGGTTTTAAGTTTTGACTTTGGATCCCATTCTGAGAACGTCACTCATCTTGTGTATTCAAATAAGATGATGAGGCTTGGGTGTTCATTTAAAATATTTATTACACACAAACACATCAGGATGCATGACTGGAACATAAAACTTAAATGATCTAGCTAACTGACTGACTGCTATACACATACATGCTTTCACTCCACTGCTTACACAAAATGGCACTCTGCTTGCACTCAGTACTTTCTGTGCATGTGCCCATGGACTACAGTGGCTTTAAATGTACAACACACACACACTATGATCTACACTCCCTGTGTTCAAGTGGGTTTCCTCAGGGTGTTCCAGTTTCCTTCCACATTTCCAAGACATGCTGCAGGTGGATTAGACATGCAAAATTGGCTTTAGGTGTGAGTGTGTGTATGCTTGGGCCTTCTGAAGAAGATTAAATGCTGGACTGGCAACTCAACAATGTAAAACTTCACCGCCACTTGTTCAGCAGACTGATGATCCACCGTGATGATTCCTAACGGCACAGCTGAAAGGAGGAGAAGAAGACTAGTCTTTATAGGTAGAGAGTCACAGATAATAATTAAAACAAACCAGCCAACAGCACAAGACCTATAAAAAACTATCGCATTTTGTCTATTTTCTGCAAATAAAGATCAAAACCTGAAAAGAATTTTAAATAGAACATAACAAAATATTGTCTAGACAAAAGTTGGTTGATCATAGATCCACTTGAAGCGTCCTGCTTGGTGCAGTGCGTTGGGGCATCGGGTGCTCAACTGATGAGTGATGAGTTTGATTCGACTGATGGTGGTATGAAGAACCAATGCCATTTATTATACTGCAAGGTAAGGATATGATCTCTGGCAGGCTAGAACTATCCAGTGTTAGGGGATGTTTTAGGGGGTAAGAGTCCCACAGTACCAGGGCAGGGCTGGAGTCTGGTCATCATCAGCTTTCACCTCCATGCAGTGCTAAAAAAATGAAGTAAATTTTGCCCCAGACTAATTCTAATGATCTGTTATGAATGCTACATGCTATGAATTGTGCCAACATTATGTTGTAATTTTTTTATCCAAATTGCCACTTCAAAGTGTCTATTACCGCCTAACATCTGATTACTATCATACTAGTTCAGAGATTAGTACTAGGTTACCTGCCCTTGTGGGCCATTTTAAGCATAGCCAATTATCCCCTGTGAGAATCAAACGTTGCACCTTGTGTTTGCAAGGTAAGCACCTTGACCATTATGCCAACCTCCAACTCTGACATATCATGACTATATAGGGACCCCGGAAGTTTTACATCCCTTTTTAGGAGGCTATATCACCCACATTGAGAACCAATGGTTTAAGCAAAAGTAACTCACATTTAAGTTACTAGTTACTAAAAAAAGTAATATATTACTGTTACTAGTTACTATTTTGAAAAAGTAACTAGTTATATTACTAGTTACTAGAAATTGTAATATATTACAGTAATATATTACTTATTGTTATAGATCACTCCCAGATATATATATATGTATATATATATATATATATAAAATGTAAAATACTTTCTAAATCTATTGTCTCAAACTTGCTGTAGTATATGTTGGCAAATCATTGGGGGTTGAAGTCACTAAATAATGAGTTACATTTGAGTTTCAAACTTTATCATATCTCTCAACTAATCAGGGACACATCCCAACAGAATCAGGGACAAATCCAGAAGTAATAAAGGACACTTTAAAAATATAAGTACTATTTATTTTGAGACATTAACAGAATAAGACAATGTGAATTAATATACAGCTCTGAAGTAAAAAAGTCTGTAACTCTATTTATTGTCATTGTTTATTAAGTGTATTTCACCACCTTTCTCTAAAAGTCACCATTTTTAGGAGGATAAAGGGAGGAAGAGTTTAAATTTGAGTCAAAATCAGAGATGTCCCTGAAAATCAGGGACAGGTGAGAGGTATGAGCTTCATATCCTTCAGAAAAACCATGTTAACACAAATCTGGTTGTGACAGCAACTTTCTAATTTTATAAGAGCAATATTTAAAATATATCCCTATTTTTGAGCCTTTGCCCCCTCACCCATGCATAATTTCAGGATTTATCGAGATTTATTAAGGTAAGAGGTTGAACGGTATGCATACCTCTTCATTTTTAAAGAGTTGGATCCACTGCTCAGTTGATCTCTCATGCACACAAGCACCCATATACTCACACATAGACAGAAACAAACACATTCATACACACACACACACACACACACACACACACACACACACACACGCGCACACACACACACACACACACACACACACACACACACACACACACACACACACACACATATTTTTCTTTTTTTATCATTATTATCCATTTGTTCTAATTTTACACTCACTAAGAAGCACAGCTTTTGCTGTTTAGTGAGTGCAAAATTAAAACAAATGGGTAATACAAAAAAATAGAAAAGTGCATTTGTCTGCACTTGTGTTTAAGTGTATGTATGCAGCATGCATACACTCACACACACACACAAATACGTGTTTCTCTATTTTTTTTTTTTTTAATTTTACACTCACTAAACAGCAAAAGCACTGCTTAGCAAGCAGAAAACAATGGTTGCCATCAGCTTCATTACAGTTCAAGCTCCACAGCAGCTTAATATGCTACCATGAAGTGGCAGACTCATTTTTCAGCAGAATTACCTGTACATCAACACCCTGCTGGAGAATGTTCGCTCTCCAATCAGAGTAGAGATGTACAGGTCACCTCATTCTCTAAGTTGTATTATCAGCTAAGACCTGTCTTGTATATGAAAGGGTGCAACCAGGAACTCTGTACTCAGCCAAGTGCATTTTTTCCAGACATCTTTTAGGAAAATCACATCTTTAACAAGGCAATAAGAAGGCTATAACTGTCTAAAGTAATGCCTACAACAGCTCTATGAATAAATATTTAAAACTTGTGTAAATAAGCCCATGACCAGATCAAGGGTGTAGTCAGGTATACTCTTTGTACTCTACTGAGTACATTTTTTTTTTCTTGGCATCACATCAACATGGATTTTTTCAGGTCATGTTATGTCTACAATTGTCTAAGTGAATGCCTTTAACAACAGGTTTAATACTGTTAATCTAAAAACAAAATATTTAATAGTTTTAGGGGGAACAGCTGAAAATGTTACTTCTACTTATTAAGTGTTTGGGGGGGCAGCATTTTGAGAGAGGTGTCTATATTAAGTGTCAGGTGTCCAAGAGTGGGTAGCAAAGAGCTTGTGAGTACAAAATGGAATGTGTTTGCTACACTCCTGGTACAGATGTTTTCAACCTCCAATTATAAATGTTCATCATGTGTAACTTAAATGTGGAGCTTTTTTTCCCCAGGCCACTGCTGAAAACGGGTTTTACCCAGTCAGACTTTTCCCAGTCAACAAAAACAAATAAATAAATAACCGCTTGTTTAGGAATATGATAGAACACCTAAAAACATATTTCTATTATTCTAGCTAGGATCAGCTGAAATTGATGCATACATTCCTTAACTCCTTAGGTACAGTATTTGGAAAGATGTGTGCTTGTTTTAAAGGAAAACTCTGCTCTCTCCTACAGTTTAACTCAATGCTTAGGTTTCTTTTCTCCCTACAGTATGATTCCAGTATTCTGTAGGTACCAGAAACCTCCTTGCACCTTTAAACTTTAATTTTCTTGCCTTGAACTCAAAGGAAGGGAAAACCCACCTACATTTTTAAGCTTAACTTCTCATAGACTTTGCAGAGGAATTTGTCTCCAACTGCATGACATACCAGAGACACTTATAAAGCTGTAGTTTATACTGACAGGTATTGCTGTCAGTCTTATATGGGCAATTAATGCTGCTAATGTCAGCAGCACAGCAGCTGCTATAAAAAAGATAGAGAGCTGTGTAACTGTTTTCTACCATTTTTATTGCAGAGAGGAGGAAAACATAGCACTCCCCTTTCATAGAAAAACAAAGCAATTAGACAAGTCAGGGGTTTAAAGGCAGTTGTCACCTCTTCAAACAAATTTACATAAGTGTGAAGACTGGTAGAGAAGGAGTGAAGGCTGCCAGCCTAGTCAAATAGAATTTGATATATAATTCTAGCATTTGTAAATAAAAATATAAAATTCAGACTTGTTCCTTAAATGAAAGAAAACACTGTAAAATGTGAACTTCAAGATTGTAGCAACATTGCCATCTGCTGTAAGGAAAACTAAGCCAAGCATTTCAAATGTTCTTTGAAATTAAAATTATGTTTTGTATGTCCTTTGTAGTTAGAATTTGGAGTCAATGAGACTGGAGTAAGCATCTTGCCTATTGTTTTAAGGCTAAAGTTAATGACCAGAATTTACATGTGGAATGTCCTTTATTGCTCTAAATGTAAAATAATGTAAATGTAGTTTCTGTGGCCTGGGAACCAGGAAAGTGTAAACAAATGATGTAATGTTTTATCAGAACTGCAGTTTCAATTTAAACAGTGAGAACCAGAGATTATTAAGCATTTTGATCTGACTATTCAACGCAGCACTGCCTTGCTCTATGTAAGTAAGTTATCTTAGAAGTGTGTTTTCTTGTAGAAATAGCTAGGACTATAAAGATTAGACTAAGTGTTTTTCTGTTATATCAAAATTGTACTACTGAATTATTTTAAGTTTCTGTGTGATCTCTGAACT